>NC_140920.1:20212248-20368119 GCF_045865225.1 Trachurus japonicus | reverse complement strand
TTGGATTGTGTATTTGATGAATTTGATGAGGGAAACCAAGAAATCCCATTAGCCTCCATAGTGTAGCTCTGAGCAGCTCACGGCTCCGCTCCACCGTTCTAAAAAGACCTTGCACCGACAAATAAAGGTAACGGACCTACTGCTATGACTATAGGGATTATGGCAATGGGCATATCATTACACGTTACACGGTTGGTAGCCTCCAGTGACAAACAGTGACCGTGAAGGGCAGCTAAAGACAGAGATGTGAGGACAGGCTCCAGTGGTGAGTAAAGGAACTGCAGCTTCAGGAGACAGAGGTCCACGGGAGTGAATGAGATGTTGATAACAAGGAAATGAAGACTCGACATCTGAGTGAGGGAGATTTACCTGAGTTTTAATGAATGACCATCGGAACCATCAGATACAATAATCTCATTCAGCATACAGACGGTTCAATTTAGTTTGAATCCACTTTTTTTTCTAAAGTGATGACCCTGTTGCACATAGCTTAGAGACAATTCAGAGCCATGGCTTCCTTTCTGTCTGAACATCAGAGACTGTTGTTTTAAATAGAGATGATCAAAAAGCAAAGCAACTGAAGAAACATGCAAAATATTTTCATCCAATTTGCAAAAAAGAAAAACAAACAACAACAACAACAACAAAAAAGACACCTCCTTCCAACCTCAGAGGTGAAGTTTGAGAGAGGAGCTAAATACAGACATTCATCCGAGCGCTGCCTGCTGGTTTTCCTGTTTCACTATGATGGCTGTTCAGATCCAGTCCAATCTGGTCAGGACCAGCTCTGTCCGCTCAGATAGTAACCAGCTGGGACCGAGAGGACACACTGGTTCTGTTGACCTGAGCCTCGGTTTTTGGCGTCGATGAGAAGCAGAGGAGACTGAGCGTAATGATTGATGATGTCACTGACTGTTGGAAAAGACTGCAGACACACACACACACACACACACACACACACACACGGGTTACTGCAAGCACTAATAGCTTTATTCCTGATTAGTCAGGAAATACATCATGTCATGAGGCCTTAAAGCCACATTTGATCTTCTCCAAACATCAGATGTGTGTGGATGAGTCGTCTAGTGGAGAAGTAATCTAGTGTGTTCAGAGGATTACAATCTTTAATATTAGCGTACACCGTCCTCATGTCTGTGTCTCTATGTTTTTAACTTCAGATCAGAAAATCACACAAGTCACCTAATTGGCCGTGAAAAAAGCAAGTTGCGCTTTTCGGTGCGCTGTTTGCATCCCTGACTTTTACCGAATGGAGAATCAAAAAGAGCGATTCGAGTCACGTCGAGCTGGTGGAAACGCGGCATTTGTGTGCTGTTTGTGTAGAACTGAAGAGACTGAGACCAGATCCAGGTCCAGGTCTCAGGTCCCAGGCCTGTTTACCTCCTGCAGCTTGAGTCCAGTGCCAAGCAAGAACTGCTGGTGCTGCTGTCTGATCTGGATGTTGTAGACTTTTCCCTGGTAGAAGACCATCAGGGTGAAGGGCTGGTTGGCCAGCTGCCGGGTGCTGTCCCTCACCAGGTATGCCCCGTCCTCGATAGGCACAAGTCAGAGGTCAGTGATGTCAAAATAAAACTGGTAAATAAGTAAAGCAAATTTTTTTCAACTTCAAGGGATAGTTCACTCAAAATTGAAATTTCGGCGCAGCACTGCATGTCCATATGACAGGTTAGTTTAAGGTTGTTTGTAGCGGAAGCTCCCAGTGTCTCAGTTCACTGCTCTTCCTGTGTCAGTGCAAATCTTGTGCGATTTGCATTGACACCCAGTTCACAGCTCCGCAAATCGCGCAAGATTCTGGCAGAGCAACACTGGGAGCTTCCGCTACAAAGAAGCTTAAAATATAGACTTATTTAATCTTTTTCTGAACAATTTCTCATGTTGGGGACACCATATGGACATGCAGTGCTGCGCCAAGCCCAGTAACTCAGAGAAGGCACAGAGGACTCTGAAACTTCTCCCAACCCTTAGTCGACATGAGGGTAGATAATGAGTGAAATTTCAATTTTGAGTGAACTATCCCTTTAAGTTTATAGCTCTTCATATGATTCACTAACTAACATCTTGTAAAATTAAGCCACTGTTCTGTTTCAATGCAGAATAGAAATTTGACAGCACCTTTAAATCCGTAAAACACTAAAAAGAAATAAAACATTTCTAGTTTATGACATCAAGGTTTTTTCATGTTTGTATAAACTACTCAACTATATATTCCTGTTACCTTGTAGACTCGTTTCAGACACCCCTCTGCCTGACCCCGGGTCACCTTCCCCACATACCAGCGAGGGTCCATCTCCTGTCACAAGCACACACACAGCTGAATTTGTTAAAGGGATAGTTCAGCTGAGTGACACTCTCTCAGGTAGTCTCCTTTCAATATCAATCTGAATTTACAGGGGACACAGTGACGACTGCATCACCCAGGAAATTCTGCAATTGAATCCGCTTTGGAAGGTCACCTTTACTTTGAAATCAGTCCTTACACGCTCTTACTGTACTATATACATGTAGTAGCTACAAAACAATGCCAGGGATAGCTTGACTGTATTTTTTAAAGTGGAGCATATACATATCATGGATCTAATAGATCTAATAGATCCATGATGAAGTGGAGGCTGGCTTGACTGCTGCGGTTAAAGCTGCAGGATTTGTTGTGAAAACAAGCCTACAGCTCCCGGTATCTTTGACCAATCAATTCTATTCTGGTCTGGGGGTTCCTGATTGGTTAAAGGGCCAGCCCCACTCTCCTCCCGACAGAGTGGGCTTTTCAGGCTGCTGCATACAGAAACACTGTGATCGCCCCAAACACACAGACCTTTCCTTACTGATAGCCGAATGGGAAAACACAATTTAATATTTTATTTTGCCAACTCTCTCTCTCTCTCTCTCTCTCTCTCTCTCTCTCTCTCTTTCTATATATATTGTATACAGTATGTGTGTTTGTGTGTACAGCAGTGATCATAATGATGTTGAGAAAAGAATAATAATAATAATAATAATAAAAATGGATTACATTTATATAGCGCTTTTCTACCGTTACCCGATACCCAAAGCGCGTACAGTAACCATTATTCATTCATACACTTTCACACCGGTGGTGGTAAACTACGTGTGTAGCCACAGCTGCCCTGGGGCAGACTGACGGAAGCGTGGCTGCCATTTCGCGCCAAACGGCCCCTCCGACCACCACCATGATCATTCATACGCATGCACACGAGGCAAGTGGGGTTAGGTGTCTTGCCCAAGGACACTACGACAGAGACTGGGAGAGAGCGGGATTCGAACCGCCAACCCTCTGATTATTGGACGACCTGCACTACCGCCTGAGCCACTGCCGCGAAAACGCATTGATCTCCAAAATTGGACCCGATTAGCACGAATCGAACCCAGACTTTGATAAAGTTTTGATGACATGGAGAGCTGCCCTACTAGGTGACTGGTGAGCTATAGGAACTGCTGGTGTGAATCATTATTGTGTCTCCCATCTTTCAGAGTTGGCCGGCTGTAAACCACATGGCTTCAACCAACTTTAAAAAAAATAAAAAAAAATTCAGCAAGGCTGCGCCTCACACAACCACCTCACCACGGCTGCATCATTACGCGGCCATGGGATTTTGAAATCTCAAAAAAACTGAAAAAAATTACTCAGAAAAACAGAAAAAATACTCCAAGTGAATGCAATTGTCTCACTCTCTCTCACTTTTTTGTACTTTTTTTCATTTAATTGCATCATTACTACACTTTTGTGAATGTTTTTATTTGACTCAATCTTTGTATTTTGGTTCATGCGAGAAGCTATGTCCTACCTGATATCAGTGCTGATATCAGTGCTGGGCAAGTTACTGAAAAATATTAACTGGTTACAGTTACCAGTTACATCCCTCAAGAAGTAATTAAATTACTTTACAAATTAGGCCTATACTGCTTCATGAAAGCAATTAGTTACTTGTTACGGTAACTCTTGCTCTTTCTTCAGTTCTCTCTTTGCTTTAATATATGACAGGCTATGAACAGTGAGCAATAGATTTGGCGTTCTCGTTTGGTGAAGAAGACTGTGTGTGTGTATTTTGTTACCTGAGCTGCATTTGGAGGATGAAACGATGGTCTGTCTTGTGCACCAAAGCTGCCCTTGCGATCATCCATTCCTGCCCACACACTCACACAGTTACAAATTTTAGAGACTTGCTGCCTGTAATACAGATTCAAGAGGAGCGCCCCCTGGTGTTCCCACAGCTCACACAATCCCACCTTCAGACTTTACATTTCACAGATAAATGGAGTTTGTAATGTAAACACACATACATTTAATAACTATGCTACAATATGATACATGGCAGCCATTAAAAGAAATGTCAACAATCGACAATCAACTGAAATCTGATTGGCTACCCTGTGTGCCCCCCCCCCCCAATGGTCATTGACTTGTAGGAAATCTCTAAACCTCCCCTATGTTCACTGTACAGAGCTATAAGCACTAACTTCTGACTAAGGCTCTTAATCAACTCTACAGCAAACATCCCAGTGTTCTGTTTAGTAAATAAAGAAAATGCTATAGCATTGTTATTGTTCTCAATTTCACCATTTGAGTGGCAGTTGATGCTTGTTCTGATTATTCTGTAGGCCTATACATTGACTGTTACACAAAACACTGAGATGTTTATTGTAGAGATCTGAGCTCTAAGAGTATAAGATATTCATGTTACAGTAATTGTGAGAATTTATTGTGTTGTTTATTCCGCTTTTTGTTGAATTGATTATTGATTGATTATAATCTTAATGTTGACACTGACAGCGGAAAATGAAAAGGTCACAGGCATTTTCCTTACAAAGTGAAAGATTCAATGTGGCCACAGTAAAAGCAAGATGAAGACATACTGTAAACAGTGTGTAACTGTATAATACAAATATTGAAGACAGCGATCAGTAAGCTAAGCTAGCTGCCAACTATTTCTCTGTTTACCAACATGTTACCATCAACGCTACCGAGAGGCAAGGAGAGAATTTCCCAGAATGCCGAGCTGCTCTTTAATGTTTGTGTTGTTCTTACCAGAGTGCATTTTGGGGGGTGGCAGACTGTGAAAAGAAAAACAACAAACACATTATTCATGGACCATACACACACTCACACACACAGCAGTGGATTAATCCATATTTGCTGCTGTTGTGAGTATTTATATGATTATTAATCCACTGTCGAGATATGAACTATTATTATTTTATTTGTTTATACCTGTCTCCGTGTCGTGCGGGGGGGCCAGGGAGGCCAGGGCGGGGGGGCAAACCTTTACTTTGGAGGGGGAAGGTGTTGTTTTTAGAAGCTGGAAGAGAGAGACAGAGCTTAAAGAACAAATGCCTTAAAAAAAAAAACATGGGAGACTTGAAATTCCTGAAGTATGAAGCTGAGGAGGCCCTGTGGCTCTGGAAAGACATTCGTCATGTCAACGAAAAATTAAATAAAAGTAAAAAGAGATAAAGACATCTCACCTTCATCGTGTGGCTGTTGGTGATACAGGGGAGAAGAAAAGGTCACATTTCATTCTGGACAACTTTACCATCAAAATAATAATAATAAAAAAGCTGAACACTTTACATTAATAAAAACAGAATAGAGATTTGAATGTGTCTTCCACCATAACTTCATTCATAGTACGTTCATTTTTCTTCAGTTTTTATTTATTTCATGTCTGTTTTCCTGGCCACATTCAGCTGAATATCTTTCACTCACCTCTCTCCTTCCATCAAACCTGTTCAACCAAACCACAGAGAAAAAACAGTAGATTATGAAACAACAGATTAGATTAGACACATTAGATCATTTTACAATATAACTCACTTGAAACAAATGGGATGGAGGTGGATTCAGAAGAACCCGTAAAGAAGTGACTGGATGAACAGTAGCCTAATGCTTATCTGACTAAGTGAACAGTTAAATCAGAGCGCGATGGAGGACAGGCGAGACCTAACCTGTTGGGTGAAGGTCTGGCTGAGGAGTTGCTTCTGCCGACAGAGCTGGAGATAGGAGGAACGGGAGGTTTGGACCAGGCGGAAGGTTCCTGCTCGACCCAGAGCACCAACAATATAGAAGAGTTGTCAGTGAAAGAAGAACTCACCTTGTCCACTATAATGTTGAATAAAGTTTATTTAAAAGAAAAGTATGGCAAACCATTTTAACAATTAAAAGCCAGACTGGATATGTGTTGCAGGTATCTGTAATTCAGTTTTGCCTTGTCAAAAAGAATATTTTTACGATATCCGCAACTACATTCTTCCTAGGACAAATGACGTCCCTTTAACCATTCATGTGTATGGGGTTTGTCATTACAGATCTCTACAATTCAGTTGCAGATATCCGCAATGTGAATTACGGATATCTGTAACTGAATTACGGCAAGTACTAATTCCAGTTTGAGATATCTACAATTTGATTCTGACTAGTCATAATTCCAGTTCAAGATATCTTTAATTCATCTCAATTAAAGATATCTACACGTCCCTTTTCAGATATCTGAAATTAAGTTTTGACTAGGCGAAATGACGTTGTAGATATCTGTAACTGGAATTAGGAATAGTCGTAATTCAGTTACAGATATCTGTAATTCACATAGCGGATATCTGCAACTGAATTGTAGATATCTGTAATGACAAACCCCATACACATGAACGGTTAAAGTGACATCATTTGTCCTAGGAAGAATGTAGCTGCGGATATCTGAAATGACAATTGTGGATAGGAAGAATGTAGTTGCGGATATTTGAAATGTTCTTTTTGACTAGGCAAAACTGAATTAGAGATACCTTGAATGAAAAAACCAACTATTCAAAATGTAATTACGACAATTCAGAAATGACGTTGTTAATTCCGGACAGTCAAACTTAGCTTTTAAATGTTAAATCCGCTTGCTATAGAAAACTCACCCTGTCCACTGTGTTCCGGTGAGGTCCTGTGAAAAAAATGAATTAGTTTTAGGACAAATTGAAATTATAAGTGATTAACTCCCACATTTGGGTGGAAGTAGCCTATTTGTTTGTCTTAAAGAAGCAGCTGCTGCTTAAATTAAGACAGGTAAAACGCAAAATTAACTAAGAGTAAATAAATCAATAATTATAATTGAAGACAACAGTAAAAGAAGAACCTCAAATGAAAACAGAATTTTGAGCAGAGGTGAGTGATGAGCCACTGGGGTCTGTAATCGCAGTCAGAAAAGCAAATGCGATTTCAGAGGGTCCCAGGACACAGCACAAGTGTAGGTTATTAAAGGTACTAAGGTAGTCAGGAAAATTTTGAAAAAGTGTAGTTTTGGATAAACAATGAGCAGAATAAAAGTAAAGATGATTTAATGAGTGACGGTGGGTCGTGGTCCTGGTCTTGGTCCTTGGTCAGTAGGCCTACCTCTGATGGGGGATGGGTTGGATCCTGAATCTCTGCCTGGTTTGCTGTTACGACAGATCTGGGGGGGCGCTGGAGGAACTGAACACAAAAGATCAACAGCTTTAATACGACAGACGATCACAACAAACAATCTATAATCTATATATCTACATATAATCCGAGTGATTAATTTCTCACATAAAGACCAAATGACGGCAGAAAAATTAGACCGGAGACTTCACTCTTCCTTTGTGTATTTACATAGTAAGAAGAGCTGCATCAACTGAAAGACAGCTCATTAGCAGCTCTCTTTATAACCGATTAAAGCAGACAAATCAATGATTAGATTGATAGATAATGAAAAATGATAATTCCAGCCCCAAAAGTACATTGTGCAGGAATATCTCCCATCTAGCTTTGCGGTTGTATATCGCCAGCAACTCAATCCTATTTTTCATGCTGCATTCACGTGAAATTGGGCAGAAGGCAGACGGACGACAGCCGCTGCACGTAACGGCATAAACAAGCCTCTATGTAAACAAGTGGTCTGTCAGCACGATCCAAAACAATACACGTGGCAATATGTTGTCATGGCAATGTCGTATTGTTTACCTGACCCACGTTTTACCGGCTTTCTCTGGACTTCTGTGACTAAAATGACATCTGGTTTGTTACCGACGGCCGTCTGCCCAACTGCACATGAATGCAGCATCAGTGAACGGCATGAACGGCTAATTCAGAGCTTACCGGAACACTTCAGTTTGTTGATGGGGGGTATTACTGATTAATGAAAAACAGACTTTTGAACAAAATAATCGATTTTCGTGAATAGATAACAGGAGAAGTTAGACAATGTCCCTTTAATTAACAGCAGCTGAATCAGTCTTCACTTCCTGTTTGCAGTGCATCATGGATGTTCAGACTGAGACACTGAAGGAAACGTAGAATCAGAGTCAGGAAGTGATGTCACTCTGCCTATAGTGTCACTCACATTTTCCTGATGGCCGTGGGGAGGGGTCTCTTCTGGTGGAGTCACCTGGCTGCAGCAAACAAGAACAGGAAGATGAATTTATGATGAGAATCAGTGTGTGTGAGGGTGTGTGTGATATGAGGAGTCAGGACAGACTCACCATCCGGGGGGCAGACAGGCTGGAGGCTGAGGGGCGAGGGCAGACAACAGGGGGGCCTCTGGATGACGCATGGTTATCCCTGTTATCTTCACACACACAAACACACACACACACCTGTTTTGATGCATATACAGGACCGATGTTGAAGTGACACGTCTGTGTATGATCTCTTGTTTCTTGGCCTCACCTATGTAGTCCCCGTCCCCGATGGGCAGGGTGGGACACAGCTTGTGAGCCAGGTCATCTGGAGGTTCAGTGGGAGGGGGCTCGTAGTCATTCCCATCCTGATCATCTTCGGGGGACTCGTAGTCTCCCCCACTGCCATCATCATCTCCACTGTTGGGACTTTCATAGTCATCATCATCATCCTGATGAAGCAAGGGAGGGAGGGGGTCAGAGGTCAGAATGATGAGAGTCATCATCAGGTGATGGTCACCCACAAACAGCTGTTGGGTTAAACAACACATCTGCGTGCATGAGGCCAACATCAACTACAACTCCCAGGGTGCAGTTCAGTGCAAAGCTTCCATTAAAGGGATAGTTGAACATTTTGGCAAATTGGTCCATTGCCATAATCCCTATAGTCATAGCAGTAGGTTCGTTACCTTTAATTGTCGGTGCAAGATATTTTTAGAATGGCGGAGCAGAGCCGTGAGCTGCTCAGAGCTACGCTACAGAGGCTAATGGGATTTCTTGGTTTCCCTCATCAAACTCATCAAATACACAATCCAACAACTCCAAAATGCTCTGGTGGACAAGTTGTGACCTGCACATTCACCACGCTATGAGATAATAACAGAACGTTACCAGACGGAGTTGTTTTAGAGGTAAATACAGAGACTGCTTGCTGAAAAACTGTCCCTGAAGGCAACGCGCATCAGCTGTTTTGCATGAATTTACCTCTAAAACAACTCCATCTCGTAACGTTCTGTTATTATCTCATAGCGTGGTGAATGTGCAGGTCACAACTTGTCCACCAGAGCGTCTTGGAGTTGTTGGATTGTGTATTTGATGAGTTTGATGAGGGAAACCAATAAATCCCATTAGACTCCGTAGCGTAGCTCTGAGCAGCTCGCGGCTCTGCTCCGCCGTCCTGAAAATGGCTTGCACCGACAATTAAAGGTAACGAACCTACTGCTATGACTATAGGGATTATGGCAATGGGCCAATTTGCCAAAATGTTCAACTATCCCTTTAACATGTAAACACTGTCAGCAACTAATGGTGCGTGACCAGAGGAGATGCAAATGTCTGGGGAGCCATGAGGAAAGGGGCTGATTCTGAATTCACCTCTGCTGTGGCTCTGATTCTGAACCATCCACTGTTTTGTTCTGAACAACTAAGCAAATAAAACCTGATTCCTCAGAGATGATTGAGTCAAACTGGCATCCGAAGCAAACCTGGTTAATGCCACGGATTGTATACACTCAGTTTAAATGAAGAGATGACAGATGAATGTCAGACTCACAAACTCATCGTCATCCCAGCATTCGGTGGTCGTGGTGGAGGGATCTGCAGAGGAAAACAAGTGTTTGTAGCTCCATACACATGAACACACCACCGCTACAGTTTACACAATATGTTATTACCAATCATCAGAGGCAGCACAAGTTCAGATAAATGCATGACCTGAAGTTGTTCAAATCAAAGTAAATAAAAAGAGAGGCTAGAGTCAGAGATAAACTAACACAGACACATGACGTTAGTTCAGTTTTAACATACTGTGGAATCTATAAAACATAGAGAATGACTCATATGTAAACAGCACTGCAGCTGCACTCTGGAAAATCCTGCTGGATCAGACCAAAGAGAAGTACAGTAGTGTCATTCTGTCCTACCTGGTTCATGATATTTGGGCGTTGTTCTGTGGAAACATACACAAATAGACAGAGAAGATTTAATCCCATGAATGCATCATCATCTGGAGGGTTTGAATGCATCATTTCTAGCTATGATGTGAAGCTGTGGTTTGAATTTACCTTTTGCCAAACGCAAACCCAAGACCCTTCCTCTCCTCTTTCCTACTGATTTCAGTGCTGAGCTTTGAGATCAGCCTGAGGACACACACACACACACACACACACACACACACACACACACACACACACACACACACACACACACACACACACACACACAGACACGTACGCACAGGGTTAAAAGTCTGTGCGCTGATGGTTTGGTTTGTGAAACACTCTGACCAACTCCACTGTTTGGGGAAATGGGCGGTGCTTTCAAAGATACTGCTACTGGATGAACCATTTGTCAATCATGTTACACAGTAAGAGCACAGACCACAACAACAAGCTGACCAGCTTTTAAAGCAGTCAGTAAACTATTGTCACTTAGACAGAAAGCAAAGCAGCAGTTGATCAGCTAATAGCTTTAAAAGCTAGTTTGCCAATAAGCTGACTACCATTTTTCAACACGTTAAAGGGATAGTTCAACATTTTGGCAAATTGGCCCATTGCCATAATCCCTATAGTCATAGCAGTAAGTTTGTTACCTTTATTTGTCGGTGCAAGCTATGTTTAGAATGGCAGAGCAGATTAACAAACTGCTCAGTGCTACGCTATGGACGCTAATGGGATTTCTTGGTTTCCCTCATCAAACTCATCAAATACACAATCCAACAACTCCAAAATACTCTGGTGGACAAGTTGTGACCTGCACATTCACCACGCTATGAGATAATAACAGAACGTTATGAGACAGAGTTGTTTTGGAGGCAAATGCAGAGCCTGCTCGCCGGAAAACTGCCCCTGATAGGAACGCACATCAGCTGTTTTGCATGAATTTACCTCGAAAACAACTCTGTCTCGTAACATTCTGTTATTATCTCATAGCGTGGTGAATGTGCAGGTCACAACTTGTCCACCAGAGCGTTTTGGAGTTGTTGGATTGTGGATTTGATGAGTTAGATGAGGGAAACCAAGAAATCCCATTAGCCTCACACTGACAAATAAAGGTAACGAGCCTGCTGCTGCGATTATGGCAATGGGCCAATTTGCCAACAAAATGTTGAACTATCCCTTTAACTACCTGATCAGCTGACCAGCATTGTTGCATGTTGGTAAATGATAGCCAAACCACTAGCCTCACATTTTCGCCCTCACAGAAACCGGTCAGAACCACTGTGAAATAGATGAAGTCTAACAGATGGATCCATCAATGTCAATCAATGATCAATATCCTCTGCTGCTCAGCTCAGGGTCAGGCTGTTAGAGGACCCACAGTGGTGATGACAGCAATACTCACGGGGCGTGGAGTTTTGGAAACTTCTGCAGGTCGTTGTCACTCAGGTTCTGCAGAGAGAGGCAGAGCGATGTGTTTAGAGGAGAACACCTCCAGGCCTGGCCCTCAACCTCCTGTTGGTCCACTCACCACAAATCTGGATCCACTGATGTTGTTCTTCATCACAGCCTTATCACAGCCAGACAGATTCATCTGTTGACGGGCAGAGGACAGGGAGAGAGAAAGAGGGACGTGACCAGACTTGCCTAAATGACGTCGTTTCGAGTCAACTCTGGACTATATCCCTTCAGAACACTTGGATTGCAGTGGACGAACAGTGTGGAGGAATATTAAATGGTTTTTGTGTAGTTTTAAAGGGACAACGAGGAGTTTCTATTCAGTTATAAAAAAGTCTCACGTTAATGTGGATGAATCTCCGCTACCCACACTTGTTAATGGCTCCATTTTCGATAAATATATCGTTTTGTCTCTATCGTTATTTTGTTATTATTAGTGGTGGCGGAAATGCTGGTCGAGCCGACCAGTGTTTCCTTTCGTGGCGAGTCATGAGAATAGCGCCGTTTATGGTCAGAACTATGGCGGTATGTGAACCTCTTTGAACCTCTGACTTTGATTATTGATGAATGAAAACATGAGTCCGTCTTGCGCCGGTCAAAGAATTTTACGGTGCACGCGGAGGCTCATAAATGTAGTGTGAAAACGCTTCGCTTTTCCAAAACTCTGTGTTGTCCCTTTAAGGACATTTTTGTGTTAGGCCCTATATAAAGGACTACAAACCCCCCTCTCAGGTCTCCAGATGCACTTTGAGGCATAAAAAACTACTCTGGAGTATTCATCAGCATGTGGGTGAGTCAATAAGGACTGAATTTTATTTTTAGTGAAGCCATGACCCCCAGCCCCTCAGAAAGTAATCACTTCATCACATCAACAGACAACAGTGTTAATGTTTTACACTTGTGTTGTTGTGTCTCTTCAGGTGGTTGCCAGCTGCTGTTTGCTGCTTTATGTTGTGTTGCTTTGCTTTTGTGGTGATGTTGTCGTTGAACTACAGTTTCGTAGTTGTTGTGTTGCTGTCCTCACTCTCTTAATGCAGTCTGCCAGCTTGTTGTTGTGTGTTGTGTTGTGTTGTGTTGTGTTGTGTTGTGTTGTGTTGTGTTGTGTTGTGTTGTGTTGTGTTGTGTTGTGTTGTGTTGTGTTGTGTAGTTGCCCTCTCACCCTCTTCAGGTAGTCTGCCAGCTGGGGGGGGCTCCAGCCCATCACCTCCGCCCTGGAGGGGACTCTGTCGGAGCTCATCCTTTGTCCTGCTGCCGTCCCCTGGCCTGGAGGACCACGTCACAGTGGGACAGTGTGTGCAGGGCGGGAGGAGGGGACCATCTGACAGCCACCTGTTGGACAGAACTCGTCCTCCACCTCGCAGCCTCGTGGCTCAGCTCTTCCTGCTCGTCCACCTCGGAGCGACAGACGGCCCTCGTCCTATCCTACCTTCTGTCCAACGGAAACCAAACGTCTCTCTCTCAGAAGACAGAGTTACGTCTGTCTGTCCTCAAACCGTCGGACTTCCTCCTGTCTGTTCAGCAGCGTCTGACTGGAGCGGCTGCAGCACAGCAGGGAGTGGTAGACATGACACAGAGGAACCAAGATGGCTGCCGTCTGTCTTCCTGTCTATTTTCTCTCTCCTCCTCTCTGTCTGTCTCTCTATCTCTTCGCCTCTCTTTCCTCCCCCTCTCTCGGCTCACTGGAAGGAAGTGACAGAGTGACAGAGAGAAGGTTGGGTGATGGTGATGGCAGTAACCCCCTCCCCCACTTCCCCCCATGACCACAGAGCGGAACAGATACTGCTGCTGCACCCACACACTGCTGCTGACGACCTGTTGACAACCACAGAAGAAGCAGAAGCTGACTCTAGATCAGTGTAAGAGCTCAGGCCGGTCCCAGCAGCAGTCAGCGCTGACCACAGGTCAGTTCACAGTAGCACATTCACACCATCCTCGTCTCAAAATGTCGCTTTTCCTGTGGGGGACAACTGAACAACACACATCAAAACGGTTTAGTTTTACTTCCATGTTCTGTCTTTTTTTTTTTACTTGTCCTTATTAGGATTTCACCCCCACTAAGTGTTACTGCTACCACTTTTACACCTCAGCATAACAAGGTCACAACCCCCTCCTCGGCAAGTTTCAGATCAGATCAGAAGATCTACAGGTTATTTTCAGACATGGCCTTCTTGACCAGTTTGTCCAGTCTCGTCCTGTCTGCAGCTGAGATGCTGCTGCTCCAAAGACCACCACACAGAAGCTGGCTGATGCCACCACAGTGTCATAGAACACTCTCAGTTTCCTGAGCAAATAGAGTCAATTATCAATCAGTTTTCTGTCCTCCCTGATGAAGCAGACAATCACAGAGTCAAAGAGCACTTCTGCAGGTGACAGGTAGGTGTGTAACAGTACAGTAACAGTAGTCTGCAGTGTAGGGGATGAGGAGGAACAGAGCCAGGGCCGTGCCCCGTGGTGCCAACATACTGCAGATGAATGTGGCAGGCACACAGTGATTTGAGGTAGACCAGTATCCAGTATCCTCTGTGAATGTGCTCAAATTGCATATTAATATCAGTTTTTTTAATGAGATTTCAAGCAGGTCATCAAAATTGGGATATACATTGTCATAACAAACGTTTGGGCACCCTGGTCAAAATGTCTGTAAAAGGATAATCTCCGTTTTTTACAACTTGGACCTTATTTCTAGCATAAAATACGATCATTTACTCACCCAGACAACTTTGGTGTCATTTGGAGTCATTCTGACGAAATTAGCCCCAGTGGAGCGGCGCGTATATCCGTATAATGCGAGTACTTGGGGCACCCAAGTGCAGCCTCTATATAACGCATTATCTGCGGCGAAACTTGTTCATTTCACCAATATTTTGTTATGATATGCTGTGCTATTCCCCTCCGAGCCCGTGGTGGCATGTTATCAACATCCTGCGCCTGTAGGTTGACCTACTAACCTCTGACCTGGATGATGTCATCTCCGACCACGGTGCGGCGCGGCTAACTTGCTACCGCTAATGCTACGGTTCGTTTCTACGTGTTTCTGACTTATATTAACAAAAACATTCCACTGATATCTGCTTTAATTGTCAGAACAAAATGAGCAGCTGGATGAAGTTCAGCTTCCACAGGCTTCCTCTCTGCAGCCTGGACTCAGTAAAGCTCTGGCTAGTTGAGCTAAAAATGGATCCAAATGCCGAAGCAGAATGACGCCGGGCAGCGGTCGGAGATGACATCATCCAGGTCAGAGGTTAGAAGGTCAACCTACAGACCCCAGATGTTGATAACATGCCACCACGGGCTCGGAGGGGAATAGCACTAGTGCATCATAACAAAATATTGGCGAAATGAACAAGTTTTGCGGCGGATAATGTGTTATTTAGAGGCTGCATTGCGTGCCCCGTGTTCTCGCATTATACGGATATACACGCCGCTCCACTGGGGCTAATTTCGTCAAAAACGACTCCAAATGACACCAAAGTTATCTGGGTGAGTAAATGATCGTATTTTATGCTAGAAATAAGGTCCAGGTTAGTGAACAGTTCATCAAGTGGAAGATGAAATGATCTCCAAAAGACATAAAGTTACAGATGACACAATCCCTTACATTTTAAACAATATAATATATTTTTTTACTTTTTCAAACTGACAGAAAAGGAAAAGAGCCCTCAGCCACGGTTTGGGCCCCCTGCATAATTAGTACCTAGTAGCCCCCCCTTTGGAAACTATCACAGTGTGTAAATAGCAAATATCTTGTCTGATACCTTGGTCAAAGTTATCTGAGAGCTCAAGTCTCCAGGCTGCTGCTTTGTTTCCCCTTTTCACTCTGAAATTGTAGAAAACTAAAATAATACATTGATATTGATTAAAATAGTGGAAAAAGAGTGTTTCATGTTTAACTTTATGCCTTTTAGAGATCATTTCATCTTCCACTTGCTTAACTGTTCACATTAACAGAAATTCAGACCAGGGGTGCCCAAACATTTGGATGACACTATAACGTATATAACTATCTTGCTCCAGAGCTTTATTCAGACATTTCATGTCTTTCACCAGCAAGAAATTTGATTCCTTGCGTTCTCCTCAAGCAACATCATGAGCTCTGTTGTGTCTTCATAGAGATTTCTGAACAAATAAATAAGATCTATCAGCTATATTCAGTGTTTATTACTCAGTGCTCATCTGCCACTTGCTTAACTGTTCACATGAACATAATTTTTTATACCAGAGGTGCCAAAACTTTTGCATGCCACTGTTAAGCTACAAACAAGACGCTGCCCTTGCCACGACCTAAAATTGGTAGTCACAATGCTTGCACCACTAAATCATCTAGACACAAAAGATTTGTGGAACAGGCTTGACGAGGGTCAGGCCAGCCTGCTGGGAGTAATAAATGAAGGAGTAGCAGTTGGTGTTTCATTTTGCCGTGAGGTGATGCTATGAGTATAACCAAATATGGCAACAAATCAAGCTTGTGATAGCTTTCATGATCTTGGGATGAGGTTGACCAAATATGAAGCTGATGTGATGAAAACCGTATAGGAGGAGTTGGTTCAAGTGTGGCTGACTTGATGTTGTGTGCTAGACAGTAAAAGATGTTTTCATACAACAGCCCATTTATTTTGATGCACATAGGTTAAACTGTGGGGGTTATAGACCCCTTTGAAATTTGGCACTACTGGGGCATTTTGGGCCACATTTTCACTAAGCCTAACGTCTGTGCAAAATTTGGATCATGTTTAGGCCATCAAAAAAGCCATTCATTTACCCATAGAAGAAGAAGAAATGGATGAAGAACAAAATGACCCTGACACCCTTTGGTGGCCCCAACAAGTGAATAAGAAGAGTCCACATCAGCAGCAGCAGCAGCAGCAGCAGCAGGAGGAGGAGGAGGAGGCCAAGGGTTCAGTTCATGAAGCAGAGTTTGCTACAAACAGCTGTTATGTCTTGTCTTTGATGCTCAGAGTTCAGAGGCCTCTCTTCTGATTGTATGTAATGTAAAATTACACTGACTGTTTATATTATTCTCATGGATGAACACATAAAAAAATAAAATAAAAACACACACACAAAAAACCCACACCACATTCATTCATTCAAAGTTAGATAGTAACATGCAA
Source organism: Trachurus japonicus (assembly GCF_045865225.1). Lineage (NCBI taxonomy): Eukaryota > Metazoa > Chordata > Actinopteri > Carangiformes > Carangidae > Trachurus > Trachurus japonicus. The sequence continues at coordinate 20,351,186 of NC_140920.1, read as the reverse complement.
ACTGTTACCTAACTCTGTGCCTGAAAAACTATTCACTGTGCAGCTGACAGGAGTTCACACAGGGCAGTGACCTGTAAATCAACACACAACTTATATCATCATACCATCAGTCTGATAGACTGTTGAACCTCAGACATTCAAACTGATGCAGAGTGGGTATGAAGCTACAGCTGCTTATAGACTCTGGGGAATCGGCACATCTGGCTCTGTGCAGCTTCTCTCCGGTTCACTAACTATCTGGTGTTCCTGCCTCAGATTCACACTTGTCTCAGCGTTGTAAGGAAACCCCCTGTTCTGCTTCCTCCTCTGTCAGTCATGGTGGGCAGTTGTGAAACTGAGCTTCACAACAGATCAGCCTCCAGAGAGGCAGAAGCAGCTCTCTGAGGGATTTTAGAATCCAGACCTGGTCCTAGTGAGTCATTGACATCTCATCATCAAGTCTGGTGGGAGAGGTGCATGCTGTCCCACATGCAGAAGCTGTGGTTGCCGATGATGGTAACAGCAGTGTGAAAATGCAAATCAAAAAGTGAGAAGAGTCTAAAACAAATGAGCTCATTAACCCTGACAGAGGAGACGATAATTTTAACATGAAATCACCATCTCCTCTCAGATTGGCCCCATCCAAAACTATAGTGTGATTCTTGTCATAATCGTTGTGAAGTCTTGAGCTATTAAGGTCACACTGAGTTTGATCTTTGACTTGGGCACCAGTTACAGTCATTTGTTTGAGTGTTGGACATTTTTAACCAAATTTGAAGAAGTTCCCACAAGGTGTTGAGAGACATCTGTTCACACAGCCAAACCCATGCGCTGCATTTTACTGAATGATCATTAAAGAGCAACTATGCAGGGTTTTTACCTTAACTATGATACATTTTACCTTAATTAAACAGCTTTGAAGTAATTGTGATGGTTAAATAAATAACTTGTAACTTGTTACAGGGAGAATGGGGACTCTCTGCCTTACACCTAGCGTCTCAACCTGCCAACCTTGTAACACAAATGCGCCCCGTAATCTCTTGTTTTATGACAGATAAGACTACACAAATATACACATGGTAAAGTGTATATGATCAATAACCTTATCCAGCGCTTCATGGATTGATTTCTCAGTGGCTTTGTTTAAATACAAATGCACATGACTGGGAGGAGGGTTAGTAAAACAGAGGAAAAGTGACCGGACTTGCATAGTTCTCCTTTAACTGTGCGTTCACACCAAAAGCTTTCAAAGCGTCAAAAACGCTTGAGGGTGTGCTTCAGACAAGACAGCTTCCAAAATGGCAGGGAGGCACTTCAGAACAAGCGAATCTAAAACGGACTAAAAAAGAAAAAACCTTTACCCCAGAGCAGTCGCTGCACTGACACTGCACTTTAAAATGCCTCAGTGCAATATACTGTTGACTGGTTCACTATCCTAACATGCAATATCCACTTTTTTTTATTAGCGTGAATCTGCCTGTTGTGAATATATTTTATTTAACTCTGCTGTGTCTCTTACTGTTGTTGTCTTAATATATTTTCTAAATAACACCACATTTCAGAGTCTCTACTCTACAGATGACACCCTGGGAGCAGCCCTCGTGGCACTCTCAAACATTCTGAGGAAATTTTCTAGTTTGAATTCTTTTTGTGTTTTTTTTTTACCATTTGCTCACTCATATTGTTCATTTGTACTTCATTTATCTAATATGGAGAGACATTGAATCAATAAGTGTTGTGTCTCTTGTAAGCTTGTAATGTCTAGTGTCATAATGTCTGTTAATGCGTATAGTTATGTAAAACAACACTGAGTAATAAAGTTGACCTCGACTTTAGGAAAAATAACTATGGTAGCTCTGTGTAGGTTGAAGTGCAGAGAACTCAGGTCATGCTCCACCCCCTTCTCCAAATATGGCGAAACAAATCGAGATGACAAGCTGACTCGACTTGAAATGAATTAATAACTGATTATTGACCAAAGTTTCAAGCTGTTGTCTGTGTGTGTCCTGACGGATGGAAAAGGTCTGGTGTGGGGTCAGCTGCTAGGTTAGACAAAGAGGGCAGCTCAGTGTAGCTGCATTTTCAGAAAGTCAAGTCTGTCATGTCAGTAAAGTCAAGTGCGGCGTCGCCTCAGTCTGGTCATTAATCAGCTCTGAGGGAAGAAAACAAACTTCCTCTTCTACTTCCTGTTGATCAAACTCAGTTTCGGCTGCTGCACAAACACTGAGTGTCTCTGATAAGCAACCACATGCAACATCTGCACAGCTGCTCCGGTCCAGATCGAGGTGGTTTAAATTGTTTCAGACCAGTGACAGACATGAGGGGTCAGTCTGAGACATTCACTGACTCACTGTGGGGTTGTTGTGGTGCGTTAAATGACACACAACATGTAGCAGCTGATACAATCAGAAAACAACCCAGTGGAAACAGACTGTGTATTTATTAAAATCCTCATCTCCACAACATTAGTGTCGTAGACAAACAGACAACATGGGCTGAGAGAGCTTTTTAAAATAAAATTTAACAATTTACATCTGTGTGTTTACCTTTGTTTTTGTGTGAATAAAGAAAAACTATGAATAGCTCAAAGAGTTCCAGATAGAAAAAAAACAACATTTTATCTGCTGGAACTTAAACACATCACCATCAGACTCATCATCATGTTAAAGTAAACCTCTGCAGATTAGGTTTGGTCTCTTTTTGTTCTCCCATTGCTTCTGGGCTCTAACGACGTCTCTGACAGAAAGGACCTCCTCCACTCTTCAACACTCGGAGTCATTTTCACTGCTTCAAGTCCCAAGAAGCTGCAACAGCTGATCCGGTGTCAGACCAGAGAGTGGCGGAGAAAACTAACAAAATAAGAGTCTGGCTGCAAATAAAAAGTAAAAGTCTGAGGCAGGACTGTGGAGGAGCGACGGCAGCCTGCAGCGTGACCTCTCCTTCCTGCCTTTACGCTCTGGTCTCAAACTCCTCCTGCCTGAAGAAGGGGTGGGGGGTGGTCTTTGGCTGCAGAGCATCAGTGACTCTTCTTTGATGAGCCGAAGCCTGAGAAACCCATCACCGCTGCCATCTCGTCATCCTCCTCAAAGTCCACATCCTCCTCGGCCCGACGCTTCCTCTCCTTCTGCTTCTCTTTCTTGTAGGCCTTGGCCTTCTCCTCCTGACAACATAAACAGAGACAAACATCTGGACTTCAGTCTGATTATCGGCTCTGAATCTTGTTTCGTTACTAGGGACGGGTGTCGTTTAGGTTTTATCCCATACCAGTGCCAAACCGGTACTTTTGAAACGGTGCCGGTGCTTAAAGGTATAATGTGTAGGAATTCCCCCCCATCTAGCGGTGCGGTTGCATATCGGAACGTATTCTTGATGTTGCATTCACGTGAAATCGGGCAGACGTCAGACAGACAACAGACGCTGCATGTAACAGCAAAACAATACAGGTGTGACAATATGTTGTCATGGTGATGTGGTATTGTTTACCTGACCCACGTTTTACCGTCTTTCTCTCAAGTAAAATGACATCCGGTCTAGGGCTGGGCGATACGGCCTAAAATCAATATCACGATATATTGAGCAGTTCGCCTCGATAACGATAAATGGACGATAACTACTCAAACCCCCCCCTGCAAAAAATAGGACCCCTGGACCTATTTATTGAAATTTTTTTTTTTTTGCTATAGCTGCTGTATTTACAGAGGTGCCACTTTAAGGGACTGTAAAATTACACTGTCTGAAAATATGTTAAGAAAATACACATAGTACTTTTAGTTGTTCAGATTTATTGAACAACTGATAAGCACACATTACAGCACACATTAGGCTACAGCATTTCTTTTTGAAATAAACTGCTCTTCCTCCTCAACCAGATGACTACCTCAGCAGCCGCAGCCACTTCAACTTTTGAACGTTTTCGCTACATTTAGTTATGGCGGCCCCTACTTCTTAATTATCGCCGCCAATATTTCATAATGCGGTCGGAGCAGATGTACAGTAATAATCTACCGTCACTTTGTAAACTTCAAGTGCCTCGACCCGCTGGACGGGTCAAACTCAGTGGCATTGAAATGAAGCATTGAAATGAAGCACCGAAATCTGCGTTGCATTTTGGTCTGGTTACTACCATTTACGACAGCACCGTATCGGTATCCATCCCAATTTGTTACTGGATCTAAATACTCAACTGATATGTGTAAAAGACAAAAGCTGTTCCAGCCACACACGCCTCTTCAAGTCAGACCATTTAGACAACACACACACAACCAGGCTTTGAGCAGCTGGTGTCCTGCCTTCCTCACCTCCTCCCTCAGCTCCTTCATGCGCTCCTCAAAGTCATACTCCTTCTGCTTCTCCTCCAGCTTCTTCTTGTTCACCTCAAAACGCTTCTTCACCTGATCCAGAGATGAGCGCTCCACACGCATCGACATGCCCAGGTTCCTCTGGTCTGAGAACACACAGCCACACACACACACACACAGTATAGTTTATATCTAAGGCCCCATCCTGGTCTGTTCTCATCATTTCTTTGTCTGTCTGAGCTGACGTAGACTCACGTTTCTTGCCGTTGATGTGATCCAGAAAGTTGATGGAATCTTTCACGACACAGTCACACACATTGCAGTAATATCTGGAGAAGAAAACTTCAGTTAATTCAAAAGCGTTTTCTAATATCAGTTTCTATAGTCTGTGGAGCGACTGTGGGACTCTGTACCCGCCCATCTCAGCCTGAGGGGTCGTCTTGGTGATGACGATGGTCTTCCCCAGTTTGGACTCCAGATCCACCTTGTAGTCTCTGTGACGCAGGAGGTCCCGCTTGACCGGTGGAGCCACTTTCCCTAAAAGAGATGGAAAGAAGAGTTGACCATTACCGGGCCTGAACCTCTGACATCATCCGTGATGGGAACAACGGCCTTTTACCAACGCTGCTACTTTTTTCAGTGACGAGTAATCAAAAAAAAAGTTACTGTTTTCCCGTTACAACGGCATTATGACAATAAAATGCACCGTTACCGTTACTTGACTCAAGATACACCGTTTAAGTGTAGGACACATTTTTTCATTAGTTACTGTCCTTGCAATTAATGACTTTTATGATGTAGTATCTTACTTTTTTGGGAAAGTAACTAGTAACTGTAACAAATTAGTTTTTCAACGTAACATGCTCAACACTGGACATCATCAACTCAGAGGAGAACTCAGGGAAACAAAATGGAGAGCAGAGGAAGATATAGAAACAAAACTGAAGATAATTGACTGTATCTAGAATAATAAACAGATCTAATCTCCTTCATTCTCTAAATCAGCTCTGAAAAAATAACCAAACGTTCACATCCTCACCATCTCTCCTCTCTCGGTCTCGCTCCTCGGCCAGTCGTTTCTGAGCCAGGTTCTCATACTCCTCCTTGTCCCACTTCCGACGGAAGTCATTCTTGCTGGACTGAAGGGAGAGACAGGTGGGTGGGGGTCTCAGTGATACATGATGGTAAATGTACACATATACAGATCATACACAGGTTTTGTGGTTGAACCTAAACCCTGTCACCATGGCAAAAACAGCAGAGGCCAGACACCAAATCTCTGTGGCACCATTTCCCATAAACAGTGCCAACCCCCTCTTTCCTCGGACACTGAATAAGCTGAGACACATTAATATATCAAAACTAACCTTGAATAAATTTTGCAGTTAATACACACTAGCAGTTTTACAGTTCATTAAAGGGATAGTTCACCCAAAATTCAAATTTCACTCATTATCTACTCACCCTTATGTCGACTAAGGGCTGGGAGAATTTTCAGAGTCCTCTGTGCCTTCTCTGAGTTACGGGGGGGGTCCCCGCAGCAGTATTTGTCCATATAATGGTTGTGAATGGTGCTCACTTTTCTTCGTCCAAAAAGACACACAAAAAAACATCCAAGTACCTCCATACTGCTCGTCTGTAATGTCCCTCTTGTATTGAAGCCTCGACATGAGAAATTGTTCCACCGGTCAGTGCAAATCTCGCACAGGAAGAGCAGTGAACTGAGACACTGGGAGCTTCTGCTACAAACAAGCTTAAAATATAGACTTATTTAATTTATTTCGGAACAATTTCTCATGTTGGAGCTTCAATACAAGAGGGACATTACAGACAAGCACTATGGAGGTATTTGGATGGTTTTTGGGCTGTCTTTTTGGACGAGGAAAAGTGAGCACCATTCACAACCATGGACAAATACTGCTGCGCGGACCCCCCCCCGTAACTCCGAGAAGGCACGGAGGACTCTGAAAATTCTGAAAAATCTGAAATTTGAATTTTTGGGTGAACTATCCCTTTAACAGACATTGTGCGCATGGTTTCCATATTTAATAGCCTGTAGCATTTACACAGTTTAGGGCCATTTTAATGTTAACGAGTTTTACAGCCCGTCATTAATATCGCTCTAATTCCAATAACTGAAGTCTACAGTGAAACAAGACTTGTTACTCTTTCAGTAGGAATGTGTCTATGTTTATACTTGACTAAAACGCAGTCTAATCTGCTGTTTCTTATTGACACACATGTGCTTTTCGTGTCCGTTTTACTGCTACATGCTTTGGGGTGGTTTATCGTCAGTTTAATGTGAAAGGCTCGTTCACTACGTGCTTCTTTGTTTGTTTTGTGCTTTTATTCTGAAGGAGCCAGAACTCATCTTGTTGTTGTTGATGCTAGCGGAGCTAATGCTCACATTCAGAGACGCACACGAACCAACACAGTGATCACTCGTTGATCAATCTTTGAAACAACGCTATAAAATCGCCCCAATGTTTAAAAAAAGAAGCGAGAACTCGTGTCGTATTTTTTGTTAGCCAGTTTGTTCAGGTTAGCTGCTAGCTGCCGCATCGGGACCAAGCAGCAGAAACAGGTTTTAAAGACTTTAAACGGGACCGGACTGTACGGTTAGCCTCTCTGTTAGGCGCACAAATGTCTGTGAAATCGCCGCCTCGGTAGACTCGTATGTTCTTGAATTTTAAACGTGAAAAACAAAGTGAGCTGAGGGACTCACCCCACTGCCGGACGCCATCTTGTTTCTTTAATGACAGGATAGTAGCGGAAGTTTGTTTAAATGGTGAAGACACAGATATGTGGTGAAGAGCTCTGCCTGCAGGAGCGGAGGACCACACTGAGCAGTGAGCACTGGACCAACAGCCACAACACCACAAAAAGAAGAGTCAACACATGAAAACTGTTACAATGAACAAATACAAACAAGCAAAAACAGGAAGAAGCATAAACTTAGTCTATTAATCCTACCCTTTCTCTAGTTCTCAATAATTTGTTTCCAGTCAATCATCTGTTGACTGGCTTTTATGTTTGTGTCCACACAAGAACCTATTTACTTACTTAGATATGCACATATTTACAAAACAATAGAAAAATAATTGATGTAATGAACAAATAAATAAATATCACCATGTGACTGTCAAAGTCCGTCTTTCTCAGTGTAATTTATGAATACCATGTTTTTGGTTTTGCTTTTTGAATTGGCTCATGGACACTTGCCTCTGGACCATGGATGTATTATATTGCTCTGGACCTACAGTCTATGCTCTGGCCATATTATGACCATGACTCTGACCATTATGGCTCTGACTCTGGGCCTTCTTTTTACATTCTGTGCTCTGGACACACTCAATCCTTAAGTAAATCTTCTAACCGCTAATGCCACCTAGCGGACAGAATATGTAACAACACTCAATCATAACATCCCCCTGTCTTACATGTAAAATGTACGATTGCTGTAACTTACTGATAGTTAATCTACATATTTTGTGCTGCGTCAAGTATTTCTACTTTTTGGGCCATTTTTTTGTAGTTTAACTACTCAATTTACAAACTACAATTTGGCCTATAACATGAAATATTTTTTTATATAAAAAAAAATATACCTTTATAATATAAATTGTATTTTACCACTATTGTGTTCCAGAAGTATCTGAAAAAAGGCATGAATCATGTCATGACATGCCAATCCAACGCTGTCATTTCAATCAGTAGGCCTAGGTGTTTCCTTTACCATTTCTTTACAATATCCATTTTTTCATTTTCTACAACTGCTGTCCTACTCCATCACTCTGCATTCTTTCCTCTGCTTTTAAACCGGCCTGCCCTCCAGTGTTCCATTAAGCTGGCCTGCTCTCCCTATATGGCCCTGCCTGCTTGCCTTCATCAGCTCATTTGACTGAACAATCCCCATTTATTGATTAATTATTATTCCATATTTCATGTTGTAAATTGTCTTCGTGTCTTACAACATCTATGTCACTTCTGCCCTTCCTGGGTGATGGATCCCTCCTGTCTCTCACTCTGAGGTCTCTCCTGTTTTATTTTCTTGGGAGTTGATGTGAGGATCTAAGGGCAGAGGATGTTGTAATGAGACAAACTGTAAAAATGCACAATACTACAAATAAACTTGCCTGCTTGTCTTGCCTTGCCTTGCCAAAGTAGTTTTAATATAGGGACCGGATAGGCTATCAAATGTAGTTAAATAAAAACCATATTATCTTAATATACATCCATGAGTAAAACACAGATTTTATTCCTAGCTAAATTCTTGTAGAATTATCAATAATTACAATTTAAGTACTAGAGTAAAGCAAAAGCACTTCAAACTCGTATGATGCTTGAGTAAATGTAGTCTGATACCCTGTCATTTTATTTCTCCATGACCCAGATCATGCGGTACAGGTGAGCCGGGCAGGCCCCGCCTCCCTCAGGTGCAGCTCATTAAAAAGCTGGTAAAGAGGAACAATGGCGTCCGTCCGTCTAAAGTGAAGGCGCTAAACTTAAACAGCAAAACATGTCATCGAGTGGAGTGGAAACAGCTCAGAGCCCGCTGCTCTCCTCCAGGTAACGACGAGCACACAAACACTTGGTTTGTCGTGGCAACACTCAGGCAGGAACATGCACGGCGGTGTAGGCCAAGTCCCCGGAGAAACGTGATGACTTTGTGTCCGTGTGAAGGTTTCAGTTGAGTTCAGTTTATTTTAGGGCAGGGGTGTCAAACATGCGGCCCGTGGGCCAGAACCGGCCCTGCAGAGGGTCCAATCTGGCCCTCAGGATGAATTTTAAAAAATCATAAATTTTCGTTAAAATTTGAAATTGCACATATTTTTTATCAAGAAATTTCAGGTGGTTCACAATATGTTTTGTAAAAGGATAGTTCCGTAACTGTAAACATCTTATTAATGTACTAAAACAGAGGGAAATCTCAATTTTTAAAATATATTCAAAGGTTATTATGCTATTATTTTACTGGTCTGACCCACTTGAGATTAAATTGTGCTGTTTGTGGCCCCTGAACTAAATTGAGTTTGACATCCCTGTTATAGGGCCTACATTCTTAGCCTTAAAATTAAGATTAAGTGTGAAACGTCCCCCAATCAAAGCGGAGAACCAGCCCAACCAGCCCACCCCCTTTTTTCCAATTCTATTCTGTTCTCTCTCTTTATTTATTTTTTTTAAGCTCGCATGTTCACATTTTTGGAAATTCATATTTCCGAATAGGCAGTGATCACGTCATGTCTGGTGTGTTTTTGTTTTTTTGAAGTGGAAGTCTCAAAATGTTTTATGTTTGATCTTGACACAAATCATACTCTATTCAGATTTTTAACAGTCATCTTGATGCCACCAACCTTTATCATGTTGCTGGACTCCAAGTAAATTAGAGAATGAACATTTCACTAAAGGGTTAGGCTACCTACTGTTTTCTACAGGTGGCACTGTGATAACTTACACTTTTGGGTAGATTGGACAAGTAGGCTAATGACGACTAATGTCTAATGTTGAACACAAAACTTTAACTGCACTGCCATGAACAGGATGTGCAAAAAAATTCAAGAGCTAGACAGATTAGAATTGAAAAGATTTTGAGCTGACATCCTTACTTTGCAAAAATCAGTAAATTAAAAATGGCTGACTTCCTATAGAACTTTTCAGAGAGTATAAACAAATACAGGTGTTACCAAGGATACTAATTAAGGCTCCATTCCATTTAGTGTAGCAGAGCGTTTTCTAATGAGCCACACCTGTCTTTGTTTATACTCTCTGAAAGGGTCTATAGGGTTTTGGTATGTGTGCAGGGGCCTTTATAGGCCTTGGTGTGTTACATGTCACTCACTACCCACTGAATTTCACACCTGCAGACGGAGGACTGTTAAATTTTCTCGTTGGTGCTATCAAGCCATTTACCTACACCCCAAAGCAACACACTTTCTACACGTGTGTGTGTCTATGCTCTGTTTAATAAAAAAAAAATAAAAAAAACACCCCTTTGTACTTGGACTGTTCTAAGTCAACTAGTTTAGCTCCTCTTCGGTGTGGGCACTGAGCCCAGGTCAAAGGTCAGGCCAGGGTGTTGTGGGTTCTGTCTGTGATGACGATGCAGTTTCTCTTCAGCCTCTGCTTCAGTCCCTGGCCACACGTGTGTGTGAAGGGCTGGTCAGCCGCCATGTGGAGCGCTCCCCCCGACCCGCTGCTGGCCCCCAGCTCCTCCAGCTGCTGCAGCCCCGAGCCCTGGCTCCTCCCCGGCTGCAGCTCCGTCTACGACAGCCTGGTCAGGTGAGCAACACACCTGCTGATTCTCTGCCTGCTTCCTCACTCAACGAATTTGAAAGCATTTAGTGATGTTACAGGAACAGTACTAAAACATGTGACATTTTGGTTTGGGCTGAATAATTTAAAAATATACGAGTTAAATTTATCATGTTTTTATAAAACCAAAATACACCTCTGTGCTACCACTGAACACACATTGCCTTTTTCTAACACTTAGGGTTCTTATACAGTTGGACATTACAATTAATCCCATGGGTGGGGTTAGTTGTAATGCTTCTGTTTCATGCAAATAATTTCATAAAATTCTATCTGTATTAATTCTATCATTATCCTATAAGTCAATACTGTTTTCAGAATGACAAGTGGAAAAAAACTACAACGTAATCTAATTACTCTCATCAGACTACTGTGTTTATGTGTCACATATAGCCTGCACAATATGTCTTATTTATTGAATAAATTTTAGTCAAAATGAAAAAAAGTCAAAAAAGTAAGCAATGTAGCTGACACAGTCTGAATAGGTCTGTAGGACGTTTTATTTTCGTTGCACATAATGGGCGCTGTGACATTTTATTAAGCTTAGCTAACGCTAACATTTTCTGAGAGTTGGTAACGTGATTTAAATTAACGTTTTGTTTTAGACAAGACAATTAATAAAATCATACATAGTTGAATTGGGTGACAAGCAGCTCAGTAATCGAAAGACAAGTATGGAAAAGGAATTCCCTTTTGTCGCCTGTCGTTTAACTTTGAATTGCGTCCATGATGAGGTGACTATCTGTCTATTAGTTGTAACTGGCCAGAAGCATTTAGAGAGGGTGTAACTTCCATGTTACAACTAACCCTGCATAAGACGTGCCCCACTCTCCCCTACGTGCTACAGTAAAGTTCATGAAGTAAAGCATGAATATTGAGAACAACTGTAGTTTTTGTACAACAATATTAAGTTGCATATTATGCAAAACAACAGGTCAAAGGTTAGAATCGGACAGAAAGATTTTCACTTACAGTTTCTGCATCATCTTACTGGTAGCATTTCAGATTCATGAGGAGAAAATCAGTTCCCTCTTTTAACCTCTTACTGATCTGGGACCTGATGACGTCTTGTAAATTGGTAACAAGAGAGTGATGTCGGCAGTGAAGAGAGATCCTGAAAAGTTTCTCTAAAGTCTGTCATTGAAATCTTAAATTTGTCCATTAATGTATTTTGTTTAATTGTTTTTCATACTTTTCTGTTGAACTGTATCATTTCAACTGAAGTGATGTGTGACTGTCAATTTCCAAATCCCCGTCTCCTCAGTAATGTCTCTCCGACCCCATCCCCCCCTCCTGTGATTGGCCTGCAAGGACGAGACAGAGCCACTGGCAACAAATCTCGCAGGTTAGAGTCCTGAACCAAAGATATAGAGTCAGGTGAAGGACCAGTTCTGGTTCTGATGTGACTTATCACAGGGTGAAGATGATGCCTGACCCGTCTGTCTGCCTCCACTCCAGGCCGTCCATCCTGGAGCGCTGTATCCTGAAAGTGTCCACCAGCAGCGTTGGTGTGGGGACAGATGATCTGGACAAGAGGTTAGTGCAGCTGCTGCTCGGTCACAGTTCAGATAACAGAAAGTCAGTCTGACCCCCCCCCTTCTCCCCGGTCCCTGCAGGTCCCCCTTTGGCCGCCACCCCCGCCTCCCGGACCCAGCCAACATGGAGACCAACGCTGCCGTCCTGAAGCGGCGCCAGAAGCAGATTCAGTACGGCAAGAACACCAGCGGCTACCAGAACTACCTGCAGCAGGTTCCCAGGTGAGCTGGGGAGAGAGGGACAGACAAAGACGCACATCCCCTCTCTGCTCTTTGCCCCTTCTACCTTTGACCCCCCCCCCTCCTCCTTCTCAGACACCTGAGGGACCCTAAGCTCCACCCCTCCACTCCCAACAAGTACAGGAAGTACAGCCGGCGGTCCTGGGACATGCAGGTTCGGCTGTGGAGGCGGGCCCTGCACTTGTGGGACCCACCCACTGACAATCAGTCAGACGCCCCCACCAACGCCCCGGACCCAGTGGAGCAGCTGTAGGTGCAGCCGGGGCCAATGAAGGTTTAATTTAGCTTAAAGGGATAGTAGCATTTTTTTAAAGTGGGGTTGTATGATCTACAAATAACCCCTAAGTACTTTAATTGCAGTAGAAGACTCTCTGCACTCCTCCCGTTGGCAACGCCAGCCCATAGCCCTGCCCAGAGATTTACAACATACAGTGTTGTGAACAGACCCAAAGAAACGGCCTATTTTCGCGGCATAAAAGAGGTTTTACCTGGGGAAAAAAAATACACAGTTCCATTGTTCGCTATAATATAATTTTTTCCAGCCCTTCAAAGTGCAGGAAAAATGCAGTTTTTATTTGGAGCTAACCAACTGCTGGGCGCTAACCCTGGGCGGAGGGATACGTGAGTTGGTTAGGTCCAAATAAAAACTGCGTTCTTCCTGCACTTTGAGGGGCTGGAAAAAATTATATTATAGCGAACAATGGAACTGTATTTTTTTTTTTCAGGTAAAACCTCTTTCAGGCCGTTTCTTTGGGTCTGTTCACAACACTGTATGTTATAAATCTCTGGGCAGGGCTATGGGCTGGCGGAGGAGTGCAGAGAGTCTTCTACTGCAATTAAAATACTTGGGGGCTATTTGTAGATCATACAACCCCACTTTAAAAAAAATGCTACTATCCCTTTAAGCTGAGGGAGGAGTAGGGAAGGAACTGGGAGGATTGTTAATGTATATTAATGAAAATCAAAACTTTAGTTTGTTCCTGAATTGATCGACTGCACGTTTTCAGTTCAAGTTCATACATGTTCATGGTTAACTTTCCAGTACTGAAGGGACTTAATTGTTTGCACTTTGACTCTTTTGCCACTATTGATCTGATTGGACAAGGTCACATGTTACTGTTTATGGGAGCCACCGTTTTGACTCCGTTTTCGCTCTTCTATTTTACCTGATAAAATTATTGTCATGTCTGGAAAAGCTTCAGTTTTTAGCTGAATTACATTTGACAGAAAACTGGTTTTAATTTATCGACTGCAAATGACTAGATTAAACCTGAAGTCTTGTCTGGTGTGTGTGCAGGCAGAGCCAGCTGGAGAAGATGACCTCTGAACTGTGTGAGGACAGAGGAGACAGGCAGAGAGAGAAGGAGGCAGCAGCCACCTCTGAAGCCTCCTCTGGGTCTCCCCCTGGACCCTGGACGGTCCCCTTCTCCCCGGTAACCCGCTCATCACCAATCAATGTGTAATAATCTGAGGTCAAGTTGCACCTATGTCTCTGGGTGCTAATGATTTACTGTGTGGTCGGACCCCGACAGACAGCCAGAAATACCACACTCTATAGAGTTAAAATGCTTTATCAATTATCCATTACTAATCAGTCCATTAAATCATATCCAGCTGGGTTGACATCTGTCCCCTCTACTCAGGACTCGGAGGCGAGCCGTCGTCCTCTTCGCTCCCCTCCTGGCCTAAGCTACTCCCTCAGGAGTCACCTGACCTGTGATGACAACATGACCGACTGGCTCCGCCTCTTGCTGGATGCTGACTACGCCCCAGGTGAGGTCACGCTGGCCAGCTATGGTGCTGCTTTGGCTTCAGATTTATTAAAACAACATACTGTTAAAATCAGAGCAAGTCACAAAGTGATTCACAGGAGCAGTTGTCTAGGACTTTCTTCATTTCATATTTCAACTAGGGCGTTAAAGAGGAACTAAGCAGGATTTCTCCCGTGGCTATGCTACATTTTTACCTTAATTAAAAAGCTCAGAGTAATTGTGACCATTAACTACATGACTTGTGACTTGTTATGAGTGAGAACGGAGGCTCTCTGTCTTCCACCTGGTGTCTCACGGCTGAAAACCAACCTTGCAACATCAGTGTAAGTTACTCGGTCGCCGCTCCGGTGTCCCAGCTCTCGTCTCTGCACACCGCAACACAAACGTGCTCCGTAACCCGAAATCTTTTGTTCATGGCGGTTAAGACTACAGAAACCCATACACCGTGACATCGTATATGCTATGTAACGTTATCCACCGCTCCATTTATTGATTTTTGGCCGGCTACGTTGTAAACGAATGCACATGGGCAAGAGGAGTGTAACCAAACAGCGGAAAAGCGAGCGGACTTGCATAGTTCCCCTTAAGTATGAATTTTAAAGACCAGTTAATCCATCAATAAATACTCCAGATTTAGATATTGATGGGGCTGCTTTAGAGGACATTTCATGTTGGCATAGCCTGAAGCAGTGACTCGACTCCCAATCAAGACGATCTGTACTGTATGTCACCCCCCGTCTCTCCTTACTGTCCTATCGCATCAAAGAATAAAATGCCCCAACATAACTTTAAAAATGTAAAGATTTTATTGGTGAATGTCATAACACTTGATACATTTATTTGGAGATGACTTAGTTCATGATAGTCATGAACATCTTCAGTTTCTATTTTCTGTGTCATATTAGCTAAACATATAGTTTCAGCTTTCCTTTGTAGCGTCTCTGTGATGTTCGGCCTTCACTACTGATTCATTTGTGAACCCTCCATCCAGCCTTAGAACCAGGTGTCAGGACTTTCTGTGACTTTGATTTCACAACAAAGCACTCACTTAACCTGGAGCTCCGGGACCCACCAACCAACAGTTGCGATTTGGTTTCTCTGAACACTGATGGGAATTTTAAACTTCCATCACCCCGACATGTCTTGTTGTCAGTGTGACTGACTGTATACTGCTGCTGACAGGACATTAGGTACCGCGACTTCACTTCCTGTTTTATCACATGATCACTGAGAGTGTTGGTTACATTACTGTCCCTCAGTGTTTTTAATTTCATAATTTAATCCAATCTGACTGAGTAACAATGAAAGCAAAAGATCAACTTCCAATAGGAACCAATGCCCACTTTCTGTTTAAGCCCAAACATATCAGTGTCCAGTGTCTGAGTGTCTGAGCAGCACCTTGTGTTTTCATCGGTCTCTGATGGTCTCTGATGGTCTCTGATGGTCTCTGATGGTCTCTGATGGTCTCTGATGGTCTCTGTTCTCTCTCAGATCTGGGCTGTGACGACCAGCAGGTTCCCGTGTTCTCTGACCAGGTTCTGTGGAACCGGTATTGATGTTCTCTGTTCCTGTGCCGGTCTGGAACCAGCAGAGTTCTGTCATCGTGCCAACGTGAAGCCCTCATCGTCTGAATTGTGACCCGACGTGTGTGTGCGTGTATGTATGTAAGCGTGGGTGGGTGTGTGTGTGTGTGCGCGTGTGTGTGTGTGTGTGTGTGTGTGTGGGGCTAGCTGGCTGGCTGTCCTTTTTTAAGATCACTGCAGATTTACTATCCCAATCCCCCACTGTTCTCGGAGTGGGGGTCCTCAGAGGAAGTGTTGAGATTTCCCAGCTGCTCTTGAACACATCCTCCATGCTGCTATATATTTTGCACTTGTGTATTGTGTTAAGCTGTCACCTGCACCAGGTTTTACTTTAAGTCCTGCACTGAGGGAAGTCACCTGTTTCTGTTGTCACATTGTCTTGGCCCCACCCTCACCTTCTCTCTGGCTCCTCCTCCTGTGCTGCCATGTTTTTTCTAAAAAACAGAAACCTTGAGCACTTGAGGGGAGCAGTTTGTTTAGTGCGTTTTCTCTTTTACTGTGTTTCTGGATTTGTTGTGTTGCTTGAACCTGATGAGCAGAGCTGAAAGATGTGCTTAATAAAGATAAAGTAATAAAGTGTTAATTCACACTGAGCTCAGTTATTCTTTAATGCCTCTGATTGGTTGCACACGTGCAGCCTCTCTGTGGACACATGAATTATGACGATGGGTGCAGAGACACAATTCTGATGTTTCTATCTCTCTGACTGTGGAGGTGCAAGGCCAGTTCCACACTTCCTCCTTAATAGTTTCTTCCTCTTAGCTATGTATAGTAGCCTACTTAAAGACTCGGTTAAAGTGTTGCACAGTGACTGCAACAGCTTGAGGTAATTGCCAGTCATATCTAACACTTAAGGTTGAATTTCTCTTTAGCTGAGTAGCTTAAATGGTGTTGTATGGAACTCTTAAAGGGGTTTAATGCTTATGGAGGAAAAGTAAGTGATTTACAGCAATGAAAGATTTTTTTACTGAAATTCTGTTTCTGGGGAGACTGAAAAACGAATGTCATGGTCACAGTCACTTTTTCACCTAAACAAATACCTGATATCCATGACACCCTATTGTATGTGTTTATTTTGTTTAATTGTAATAATTAAGGCTTACATTTAATGAAAACCCAAAATTCAGTATCTCAAAAAATTTGAGCAATACACATCAGACCAATTTAAAAAAAGAATACAGAATTGTTGGTCTTCTTACTGTAGGTCTAGTGTGTCAAGCCCTTCCTGAACCAGAGACAACGTGTCTTACCTGGGCTAAGGAGAAGTTCTGGACTATTGCCCAGTGGTCCAAAGTCCTCTTTTCAGATGAAAGTAACTATTGCATTACATTAACCAAAGACCCAGAGTCTGGAGGAAGGCAAGGCCATTTGTCTCAAAGGGCTTTACACAGCATAACAGCATCCTCTGCCCTTAGATCCTCACATCCACTGAGGGAAAACTCCCAGAAAAACCCTTTTAACAGACTTGGTGAGCAACAGAGGAGAATCCCTCACCAGGATGGACAGATGTGACACAGATGTTGACAGACAAGAAATGGTGGAGGCAGAGAATCCAAGTTGTTGGAAGTCCAGTGTAAAGTTTCCAGTCAGTGATGATTTGGGGTGCAACATCATCTGCTGATTGGTCCACCGTGTTTTCTGAAATCCAAAGTCAGCGCAGCCGTTTACCAGGATTTTTTTTAGAGCACTTCATGCTTTCTTCTGCTGACGAGCTTTATGGAGATGCTGATTTAATTTTCCAGCAGGATTTGGCACCTGCCCACGCTGCCAAAAGCACCAAAAGCTGCTTAAATGACCATGATGTTACTGTGCTAACTAAAATGCAGACGAGCTGAAGGCCGCAATCAAAGCAACCTGGGTGTCCATAACAGCTCAGCAGCGCCACAGGCTGTTTACCTCCATGCCACGCTGTAATGATGCAGCTAATTGAAGCAAAAGGAGCCCCAACCAAGTGCATATAAATGGACATACTTTCCAGAAGACCAACAATCCTGTATTTTTTAAATGGTCTGATGTAATAGGTCAATTCTAATCTTTTAAGATACTGAATTTGGGGTTTTCATTAAATGTAAGCCATAATTATTACAATTAAACAAAATAAAGACATGGAATATTTCAGTCTGTGTCATGGATCATAGATCAGGTATTTAACTACTGAAATAAATAAACTTTTTCATGATATTCTAATTTATTGAGATGCTCCTGTAGCTATATAAAGCCCCCTTTTCAGCCAGTGAACACTTGTGGAGTGGACATCGAGGTTGTGACAACCTATAAATATTTAGGTGTACACCTGGATAACAAGTTGGACTGGTCCCTTCACACATGCACTCTATAAAAAGGGGCAGAGCCACCTCTTTTTCCTAAGGAAGCTCAGATCTCTAAACATCTGTAGTAAGATGATGTTTTTTAGTTAAAGTTTGGTTAAAAAGCAGGCAAGGAGGGTGGATAAGCTTGTCAAGAAGGCTGGCTCTCTGGAGGAAGTGGTGGAGAGACAAGGATGGCGGGGGCCATCCTGAACAACATCATCCACTTCATAACACCTTGATGGACCAAAGACGTAATGGTGTGGACGGTTCCTCTCTCTTTGTTGCAGGACAGAGAGAGATACAGAAGATCTTTTATAGGCTACCCACTGCCATCAGACTTTTTAATTCTACAAATGAATTTCCCTTGGTGGATTAATAAAGTAGCCTAATTCGTAGGCATATAGGCCTATAAGAACATAAAGGGCTGTGTGTGCCTGTGTGGATGAAGGTGTCTCCTCCGTCCACATGGTGCTGCTGCTGCAGTCTGACCGCATTAAAGTAAGCCGATGTCTTTGTGTGTGTTTGTCCTTAAAACTGCACTGATCACACACACACAAGCAATAACCAGTAGAGATGAACTGGTGCTGCTGCTGCTGCTGCTGCTGCTACTGTAAACAAGCTGCTGTGACCAGACTTAAAAACTACATCTCCCATCATCCCCTTGCGCCTCTACATTTAATTCTGACTCTTGCTGTGTGTTACTGTGTAGGCTATGTGTGTGTGATGTTGCCGCTGTAATAACCGGCCGTTACCAAGGCTGGAGACTTGATGGATCAGCTATAGTGTAAATAAACGGCAGGTACTGGAGGTGTAGTACCGCCCCCCAACCCCCCTCCACTCCCACTCCCACCCCCCCCTTCTCGCCCCTTCCTCCTCCTGCCTGGCACCGTAAATGTTATTTATGAATGCCCACCGCTCACGGGCGTGTGCGCGTAGATCCGTTATTATTATGTTTTAATCATTACAAGACATTGGTCGCTGACATCGACCGAAGCGTCGGCTGGTCCCGGACACTGCGGTCCCAGAGGTGCGTGCTTAGATTTACACTTTAATTCATCGTGGAGGTTTGGCGGCGGCGGCAGGCGGAGCAGTGTGTTCTGCCCTTTAATAATAACGTTACTGGGTCAATACACCGAGCACCGCGGCTGTCTGGCACCCCGCTGCGCCCACCGGAGCCGCCTCCGCCCGCTGTCCGGCAAGGTAAGCCCGCCGTCCGGCCAACAGACAGCAGAAATGACTGGTTATTTGGTGTGTCTGTGTCAGTAGTAGCCTAGCTGGTCCAGGCTCATCCATCCCGCAGCATCCCGCCGTGCCCCCCCACCCCTCCTCCTCTCCCCACCACCACACACAAACACACGCCGCCACAGGCCGGCCAGACCCCGCTGTCACCGCCGCTGTCACCGTGATGAGCTGCCGGGGCTGGTTCTGGTCGGGACCCGGCCCGTGAGGAGATAGTGTGTTGTTGTCTAGTGTGTCCGACTCGCAGAGCGGGAGTGGGGACGATCAGCCTGGATGCCCCCGCCCCCCCTCCCCCGATGTTTGGGGTTTGTTTGCGAAACCTGCACGGCTAGCGCTGCTAGCAGCTCCGTTAGCCGCGGTTAGCTGCTGCTGCTGCTGCCGCCGCCGCTTGATGCAGCCGGTGCTGCTCCGTGTTAGCCCCGCAGAGCCACGGAGCGGACCGGCCCCAGCTCCGGGAGGCGGCCGAGGACCAACAGTGTTCAGTCAGCAGGTTGGTTTCGGCGAGTAAGATGGCTGGATTTATTCTGCCGACCTTGACAGCAATAACGAGATGACATATTATTATTAATAACGACGAGCTAGCTGCTCGGGATGCTCCGTAACGGCGGCTAGCCCGGTGATGTAACCCGGTCCCGGAGCCGCCTGACCCGGACCAGTGCCTCGTTCTGGGCTGACTTTGTGTCAGAATTTCTCTGTGACATTAACACGTGTTTCCTGAACTGAAAATCGGGAAGGCGCTATACGTGTGCGTTAACACTCCCCATTGAAAACAATAGGACCTGCTAGCCACGAGCTAGCAGCAGCAGCCAGAGATGCGGAGCGGCCTCGTTGAGTCCGGCAGCAGAGCGGCGCGCGGCTCACGCTGCACCGAGGCCTCGCTCGCTGCCATACACACACACACACACACACACACACACACACACACACACACACACACACACACACACACACACACACACACACACACAGCGCTACTATTTAACCATGACGAACGTGTGTAAAGGCAATGCCGTTAGTGTTCAGTTTGATTTTCTGTATAAAATTATTATAAGATTCCCATCCGGGTCCCTCATCTGTGACCTCTGACCTCTGAGCAGCCTACCTAGTATCTTAGTCAAGTATTCACTGAGCCGCCCAGTGTCTCCGCTCCACCATATGACTGACATTTCTACAGAATATTCTGGATCAAGATTTCACATTAAAAGCACATGATAATGTTATCAAACACAACACCATACCCAGTAGCACCTGCTGAGGCCCAGGGCCACAGACCTAGTTAAATCATGTTTGACATTAAAGGTCCAGTGTGTAATAATTGGCAATGTTTAGTGGCAAAATCTGAATATACTACCCATGAATATGTTTGTGTCCACCTTTCTCCGAATGTCTAAAACGTGTGCCGGTTTTGCCCTTCTGGTGGAATTTTATGTTTACGTTTTGGTAGTCCTGGTAAATGCATGGATTTTTCTTTCAGTGAAAATCTGTAAAACGCATGGATCATCACACCCACACCAGCTTTTAACAATGGATATCACACAAATTGACATCCGTGTTAAAAGCCAGCGTTAATAGATCCATGCATTTACTGCAACTATGACAATGACTGAAAACCATGGAAATGTAAATGTAAAATTTCACGGGAAATGCAAAACCGGCAAACCGTCACCGGCTTCCGGTTTTGACCATAGATGCCACCGTCACTTTGCCGACGGGAGGGGTGAGTGCAAGTGACTGAGTGAGCGCTGCAATCTAGAATCTGACCGTTGGATGTCACGGTTTAACCCACATTTTACACACTGGACCTTTAAAGGGACAACGAGGAGTTTTGGAAAAGCGAAGCGTTTTCACACTACATTTATGAGCCTCCGCGCGCACCGTAGAATTCTTCGACCGGCGCAAGACGGACTCATGTTTTCATTCATCAAGAATTAAAGTCAGAGGTTTAAAGAGGTTCACATACCGTTGTAGTTCCGACCATAAACGGCAATACGGCGGCGTTATTCTCATGAGCGGCCGCGAAACCGAAAGTAAGGAAACGTTGGTCGGCTCGCCCAGCATTTCCACCATTAATTAAAATAACAAAATAGCGATAGAGACAAAACGATATATTTATCGAAAATGGAGCCAAGTGTGGGTAGCGTAGATTCATCCACATTAACGTGAGACTTTTTTATAACCAAATAGAAACTCCTTGTTGTCCCTTTAAACTCAAAAGGAAGTCAGAGATCAGAGCATCAGCTGATCTCTCTGAACCTGGAGCACTCTACTGTCTTTGTATTTTAAATCTCCTTTCACTACGTTTCCTGCTCCATCCACTCGACTCTCCAGCTTTTGAGCCTTGAAATCAGATCCTTTTGGAAACACTGCTTGACCCATCTTATCTTTGAAAACCCTGTGGTTGCATTTGTCTGGATGGTGAAGATAGAGACCTTTGGAAAGAACATGTTGGTGCCTGATTGGCTCTGGCTCTGATCAGCCTTGACCACTACTGGCTAGCTACACAGTGTCATGATGTCACAATGTCACTCATCTCTGCTGCTCCTCCTTCATAGTATTTTTTGCAAACTTGTCTAATTATAATGGGGAGTTACCCAGGGCCGTTGTATAGGGGAGAAAGGTGATGACAATTCTAGGGGGCCCGCGCCCAGTACGGCCCCACAAAAAACCCCAGTAGCCTAATCTAATCTTTGTATGACTGAATTATTCTGCTTAGACCCTGACTAATACTCATATGTAATGCTGTATTAGCATCAAAACAAAGTAGGCTAAATAAGAAATGATAATACATAAGTAGTCTAAAAAAAAGTCAGGGGCCCACTTTAGTATTCTTTCAGGGGCCCCATGAATTCCTAGCAACGGCCCTGGAGTTACCTGATGTGTTTCAGATCCAGGATCTGACCTCAGAGAACCAGTCTGGGTTCTGGTCTGATGTTCTGACTGAATGTTTTAATGAATGAATGTGACCACACTCATCCGTTTCCCCCTTCTCTCCAGGTGTGTTGCTGGGGGCAACAGGTGACTGACGATGTCCTTGTGAAAGTGGGCAGGGCTACCTGGCCCTGAGTTGGTAAGGAGGAGGCAGAGTTGCAACCGCCCCGCCCCCCCACCCCCCCATCCTCCCCTCCTGCCGGAGACCAAACAGACACACAGACCACCTCCTCTTCTTAGTCCTCCTCTTCCTCCCCTCTCCTCCCTGTTCTCTCCCCCTCTTGTACCCCTTGCCCCACCACCTCCTTTTCCTATTCCTCCCCTTGCCCCCCCCCCACCACCCCCTGCCACAATGCTGTGGTCACACTACTGGTGGAGAGCCTGAGGAAGCAGACTCTGGAAGGCGACCCTTCTCAGGCGGGGGACGTCTGTGACCACCAACTGACTCTAGACAAGGAACAGCTGGTTTTAGACTGAAACTGGTTGATAAATGACTGGAACCAGCTGATTCTAGACCAAAACCAGCACATTCTGGACTGAAAGCATTTGATTGTAGACTGAGACCAGCTGACTGACATTAGCTGATTCTGGACTGCCAGCATCTGACTCTAGACCGGCATTAGCTAATGATAGACAGACCCATCATCAGCTGATTTCACACCAAATCCAGCTGACTCTGGACTGCAACCAGTTAAATCTAGACAGACAAACATTGGAATCAAGACTGACATCAGATATTTCTACACTGAAACCAGGTGATTCGAGACTGAGATCAGTTGACACAAGACTGTCGCCATCTGATATTGGTCTGGTTGATGCTAGAACTAGAACAGCTGACTCTAGACTGAATTCCAGGGAAACTTCCTGTCCACAGACAAGCTGTAGCTTGTGTGTCTTTGTCTTTCAGTCCCTGCTGGACCCAAAAACCCTCACAGAGTGCTGGCCCCCAGATGGCTTGATGCCTGGTGAGTTTCCTGATGTCTGATTAACCACAGAGGCAACAGCACTTCACAGCTTTGGTCACTAGAGCAGATCAAACTCTGGATCCCATGTTTCCTACAGTTTACCTGTGAAAAGGGTGAATTTAAAGGGATATTTCGGATATTTTGACAAATTTCGCCTATCACCATAATCCCTATTGTGATAGGGTAGTGGGTTCATTACCCTTAATTCGGTGCAAGCTGTTTTTTTTAGATCGGCAGGGCAGAGACGCGAGCTGCACGGTATTTCCACGTTTTCTTCATCAAACTAAATTGTGACCTGCACATTCACCACACTATGATATAATAACGTATAATTATGTAACATTACGACACATGAAGCAAATACTCAGAACGACTTGCACTTTTGAAATCACTCCGCCCAGCAGCCGTGTCTGGAATGTAGTTCTGGTTACGCATTTGCCTTGAAAACAACTCGTAATGTTCCATTAATATCTCATAGCGTGGTGAATGTGCAGGTCACAACTTGTCCACAAGAGCGTTTTGGAGTTGTTGGATTATGTATTGGATGAGTTTGATGAGGGAAAGCCAGAAATACCATGCGGCATGTAAAGCTCATGTCTCTGCCCTGCCGATCTAAAAACAGCTTGTAATGAACCTACTGCTATGACGATAGGGAATATGGCAGTTTGCCAAAATGTTGAATTATCCCTTTAAATCAGTCATAAAAATCCAAAACAAGATGTGATGTCTGACTGTGTGTGTGTGTGTGTCTGTGTCCTCAGAGAGCAGCTACTGGCAACTCTGCCCTCCCTCTAAGTCCGGCCTGCAGGGGGGTTTACTGAGTTCTAGTTTCCCCCCCGGCCCCGTTCCCCTGGTGCCCCCCGATGCTCACCTGCAGGAGGGGGCGGACCCCCTGGACGGGGCCCCCTCTCAGCCGCAGCAACACCGGCCCCTGGCGCCCAGCACCTCGGCGTCCGAGCTCTCCCTCCCCGGAGCGGCGGTGGCCCCCCCCGGCCCCGGGCCCCCTCCCCCTCCTCCTCCGCCGCCCAAACGCCACTGCCGCTCGCTGTCGGTGCCGGAGGACCTGTCGCGGTGCCGCTACACGTGGCGGCCCAGCGCCTCGCGGGTCTGGACTCCCGTCAGTCGGCAGCAGTGCCACGGCGGAGCGGGAGGAGGTGTGACGGGCGGCGGGGCGGGGGTGGGGGGAGTGGGGATGGGGGTGGGCGTGGCCGGGGGAGGGGTCTGTCCCCTTCGTGCCCCCAGCTCCTCCTTGAACTCGTCGCTGCACTCCTCGTCCAGCCCCACCTTCTTCAGCTTGGCGCTGTCTCCGGACTCGCCGCTGCCCTGGAGTTTCCCCTGGGACCCCAGCGAGGCGGCGGCAGGGGGAGGGGCGTGCTGCTGCTTCTTCCCCTCCCCCTCCTCCTGCTCCTCCTCCCCCTCCCCCCTCCACCCGCCTCCCCCTCCTCAAAGGCGTTTCTCTCTCTCCCCCGTGCTCATCAGAGACTCAGCAGCCTCCACCTTCCTGCCTCCCCCTCCCGTGCCGAGTCAAGCGGCGGCGGCGGCGCCTCCTCCGGGCAGCGTCATCGCCGCTGCCGCCGCCGGAGTCGCCGGAGCCACGGCGGGGGCCCCGGTTCCCGCCTCCCCCTCCTCGGCCTGCAGCACGCCATCATCTCTGCGGCGCAACCTCCCGCCACAGCTGCCGCGTTGCCACTCGCAGCCCTGTGACCTGCTGCTGCTCAAACCCGGCCTGAAGCGGCGCCGAGACCCCGACCGGCCCTGCGCCCGCCCCGTCCTCGACTTCACTAAGATGACTCAGGTACAACAGGAAACGCATCAGAAGCAGCTCAGGTCACACTGTCTTCAAGATTCAGATGTTGGTTTGATTGATAACACCGACAAATAAAAGTAATGAACCTACTGCTATGACTATAGGGATTATGGCAATGGGCCAATTTGCCAAAATGTTGAACTATCCCTTTAACACTCAGGGGTCTCAGGTTCCTGCTGTGAATGGAAATAATGATGTGTCATGACAAGAAACATGCTAAATGTAAAAACATCATAGTGATTATCTGGGCAAATACTGTCATTTTGAATACATTTGTAAAAAAAAAAAATCCACTTAAAATAATGTCAAATAGAATATCTGGTGTTGGTTGCATCTTGGACCACACAAACATGTCCCTAGACATCTTGAGAATATGATCTGAGGGCATCATATAGGTAGAGGGCACCATTAAGTGTTGTGTTGGCACAGCAACACAACACTTAATGGTGCTGACAATGCAAGACAATGTACTGACACATTTTACTTACCTTTTGTAAAAAAAAAAATTAAAAAAAAAAGTTTCCTCTTTATTTGGATATTGTCTCTGGCCATATTGAGATCTACATTACATTGAATTTAAGCATGCACTGCTGCACTGCATGCACTGCAGTTGTCTTATAAATATATTTTGATAAATTTACAACCTGTACATTTTTATGTATATCAAAGATGATCAATGATCAAAGAGAGAAAAAAGATGAATCTATTAAGTGTTTTTTTTTTTTACTTGTTTAAGTCTGAGAGTCTCTTCATCAGAGGGTTAGATCATGTTGTTGGTTCTACAGATTACAAATACTGCATTGTGACGTGTGTCTCTGATGTGTCTAGACTGTTCATGGTCGTTGTCCTCTTCCTGTCCTCCTGCAGACTCGCAGCATCGACCCTCAGTGTCTGGAGCGCGGCGGCAGCAGGTTGGCTTGCGGCGGCGACGTCTGCATGGGCATGGAGTCCTTCATGGGGGACTTCCGGAGCTCCTGCTCTCCCGCCGAGTGCCTGGGCCGGAGCAGCATCGGGCCGCTGAGCGAGAGCGACGAGGAGTGTCGCGAGGACGACGAGGACGACGAGGACGACGGGGAGGAAGAGGCGGACGAGCGCGAGGCAGCACAGCAGGCGGTGTTCGAGAGGGACTGTACAGAACTGGACTTGAACTTAATAGAAGAAAACTGACAAATTTGTAAATGGAAAGTTGTCTCTGTTCCCGTTTTTAAATTTAGTTTTAAAGGATCTAAACCCCCTCCTGGGCCACCATTGTCCACACTTCACCTCCTTGCCACCAATCAGCAAGGCTCTCAGGAACAACACCTTCTCTCAATGGATGAGCTGGGGTAAAGGAAGCCGCCCAACGACAGTGATGATGTGACTGCCGCCGTCAGGGCCTCGCCGCTGAGGGTCTGGACGCCGTCGCCGAGCGGAGACCTGGACCGTCTGAGGCCCAGTTCTGCGCCTGACCTTTGCTGACCTCTGACCTCTGACATCACTGCCCCAGTGTCCCTGAGGACTCAGACGTCCAGGTGTCCGTCAGCCTCTAAGCGTCTTCGGCTCACAGCGGCCGAGCCTCCAACACACAAGGACCTGATGAGGCCGTCGCCACGGGCAACACCTACCTGACCCATCATCACCACGCTTGTCACAGCCTGCACCACAACACAAACACGCATGCGCACACACACACACACACACACACACACACACACACACACACAGACACACACACAGCCTCAGTCTGCAGTCAGGATTGAAAGGGCCAGTTCACCACAAAACCCAGAAAACTCACGTCCTGTGATGCTACAGGTGGAGCTCAGGTGAGATGAAGCTGTGAGGTTGTGACCTACTGTCAGGAGGAAAGAAAGTGACATATTTGAGTCACTTAAATCAGGGTTCCCACGCGTCCTGGAAAATCTGGAAAACCTGGAAAACGTTTGACCAATTTTCCAGTCATGAAAAACACATGGAAAATGAGAGAGTCAAATCTCCTGGAAAATGATTTATCACATCATGACTACCAGAGCTCTATTTGACTTTTACCGACCCTGCTAAGGATTTCGTTTCCGAAAAAAAAACACATGTCTGTGCTGTTCTATTAAAATATGTTCATAATTTCTTAGCATTTAAGAGATTATTTCATAAATTAGAGCCATAGACTGCACATCTTTAAATCAGACTTTTGGGAGAGAGAATGAGAGAGAGGAATAAACATAGAAACAAACTGATTTAATTTACAAATTAAGGTACCATTGACAAGAAGAACGCTTCTCCAATGCTTGTACGGGACAGGGGATGCCGTAAAAACTAAACTGTAGCAGCTGAAAATGTCCTGGAAAACGATTTCAAGAGAAGAGTGGGAACCCTGTTAAATAGATAAACAAATGTTGCTTTATCTAAAAGTCTTCTACTTTGTTGCTCTTTCAGTCAGCTGTCAAGCTCAGAGTAGGTAACCAGGGAAATGAGTTTTAATGTTCATAAACTTTAGTTCCAAAGTATGTGTCTGTTTGATGAAGTGCTGGAAATTTCAAAATAAAGCAACACTTCAGTTGAGACTGTTTTTGTTACAGAGGTGAAAATATTATTACTCTGCCTTTAATGACTCAACAAATCATCCAGACCACAGGACCCAGTGTCTGATTGGCTGTTTTGTTGGAAAGAGAAAATTAATACAAAATCATTTGACAGGTAAAGCTGTGTTTTCATCAGTGATCAGTGAAATTCCAACTGGTACAGACATGGTCATCATTTTCATAGCATCTTAACAATATGGAGCCAAGGCCATAGTAGGAGTTGACAGGAATCAGCTCACTGGCACAGCTTAATGTAGAACAACAAATACACACAAAAACACAATGCTGCTGATGAGACACACACACACACACACACACACACACACACACGTAAACGTAAACACTACCATCTTGTGACTTGGGCATGGTGATGCATTCAGGTTTGCTGGTGTTTAGTGGCGTCGTCCCATCAGGCTGCACTGACGACAGCCAGCCACTGATGCTGTTGTTCACCAGAGATCACACATTCCTGTCATACACCTGTCACTTAATACACTACAAATACTTACTCTGTGTGTGTGTGTGTGTGTGTGTGTGTGTGTGTGTGTGTGTGTGCGTGCGCGTGCGTGTGTGTGTGTGTGAGAGGTGGTCATGTGACTTGTTTTTGAAATTTTAAACAGTGAATTGCTACGGTGTGTGTTTAATCAGCCGGTTTGGTGCCATTAAACCATAGAAAAAGAAGAAGAGACAGGAAGTTGTCGTATACGACCTTGGTTTGCCTGTCTGTGTCCAGTCTAAATATGTTGCTCTGAAATAGCTTTACATTGAGTTCAGCCCAGTGTGAGACTCAATAAGAGTTCAGTCATTATATGTTTACAGATGTCTTTAAATTTGATTTCCACTCTGCTCTGGAGCGATTATTCTGAATCTGGATTTGATCTCTATCAAATTACAGCAATGAACCACAAGGTGGAAACATCTGAACTGCTGAGATTAACGATGGGATTTTAATTTTCCTCCAATTTTCACTTGAATCCCACAAAAAAGAACAAACCTGCATGTGTGTGAACATTTTACAGCGATTCACAGTTTGACTGAGTGTCTGAGCTGTTGACAGGACCATACAGTGTCACATTTCCGCTGATCATCTTAAGATCGCCTATAATCACAGTCTGGGTCAGTTTGTGTTGTCACATGGTGATACTGACATTTTCATAGTGACGCAACAGCAATGAGTCAGAAAAGGAGACAAGAAGGAATATCTCAAAATGTCTACACAATGTCCCTGTAACACACACAGACAGACTCACAAACACACATCACCATACACACTAATACATCTCTATAATTCACACAAACACAATGTCCCTATAACACACACACACACACACACACAGACTGACAGAGTGTACCTGTAATACACATGGTACCTGTCGAAACAATAATAAAAATAGATCTGTGTGTTTTAGATCTCAGATACTGATTATGATGGATTAATAACTTTAGATTGTAAAGACTTAACTTTTAAAATTTCAAACAAATTCACTTTGTAAAAGATAAGGTTGTGTGTGTATGTGTGTATGTATGTATGTATGAGAGAGTGATTGAGTGGGTGAGTGAGAGAGAGAATCTTGTGTGATTTTTTTTCTGCTTTTTTTTATACTCTAGTTGTTGGGAAATGTCTCTGACTCAGTGTAATTCTTAAAGAAACAGTTCAACTTTTGGAGGGGTTGGATCTGACGTTTATTATATACACGCACGCAAAGAAGCTGGAGTCAGGATGTGAAGGTTAGCCTAGCTTAGCATAATGACCGGAGTTTGGCAGGCGAGTTATGACGGCTTCAGTCAGCTCAGAGTTGGACATATCATGACATTTTGACACCTCACATGAAAATTTATACTAAAACAAAATTGGAATTAACAATGAATGAAAAATCTGGTTTTACAACCAAATGAGCTATAGTTAAAGCAGAAGTACGCGATCCGGTCGTTTTGGCTAACTTCCTGTCAGTGGATGGAGTTAGCAGTCCCCTTCAGCTAATAAGTCTAACTAGCTTATATTTTTATTTTATTTATCTATTTATTTATCTATTTATTTATTTATTTATTTTGTGGTTGATGACTTCAACATATGGGAATGTATCCGAACACTTAGCGTCTCCAATTCTGCAAAGATGGCTGTTTTATTTTTTAGCAAGGAAATGCTGATGATTTACTATTGTGTCATGTAATAATCCAAGTGTCAAGTTAATGCAGAGGGTGAAATATATAGGCTACTAAAAAATCTTCTTCTCTAAATATTACTCACAAAAAAGCTTGCTAACTAGTCATCTGCTAGTGAGTTAGACCAGTGAGCTAAATGACACAAAGGAGCAGCTCTGGGGAACAGTTTTTACTTCATAATAAAAAATTTAAAAAAAAAGACTAAACTGTAAAATCATTGTAATCTATGGTGAAGTATGTTTTCCAGACAGGAAATTGATCATCTTTAAATTCTGAAATTGAATCAGCTAATACATAGTCTGGGGCCGTTGACTCGCTGTTTTGGTAAGGAACCGGATCCAGGGCGAGAGAGACAGGCCTTTCCGTCAAAATAAAAGCACCAAGCTAATAAAATGCGGTGAAACTCTTTAATTTAAGGAATATAATTTACAAGAAAGTCCCAGAGCCATTAAGTTAACCTTTTGCTTCTATTGTATTACAAGTTAATGTCTATTTTATACGTTTTATGTTGGTGAACACTTACTTTGGTGAATTTGGTGATTTCCGGATCCGCTAGAAAAATTGGGAGTTAACAGACACCAGGCGCTTCGCCTCTCTGAAGATCCTGGTGACGCGAGGCTAGCAATACAAGCTAATTAACTCATCAACGTGTAAACATTATAGGCTACCTGCTTAACATTAGTATAGGAGTGTCCTACTTGTTCTGCTTGCTAATGTTTGCTCAGAGCATCACTGTGCATCTCTTGTTATCTCTGTTTTGAGGTTGATAACTGCACTTTAAAAGGTGTAAAAGGTGTCCAGCTGTTTCCTCCTGTTTCCAGTCCATATGCCGAGCTAGCTGTAACCTTCTGACTCCAGCTACTGTACACAAACAAACAGGACTTTCTGCCCAAATGTTGACCTGCTTTAATGTGAGGTCTAAGTTTGCTGTAAGCTAGCTTGTCAGCGTCATGTACTCTAACTACACAGAAAACATTAAAGGGTCAATTCATTCATTATCATCTAAAATAAAAAATACATTTATGAAAACAAAAAGAATTTCCCTGTGACACACACACACACACACACACACTCGCTTGCACACATTGTAACAATATGTGTACACACCCCTGTCCTCCTGGTTTGTAGGTTTGTTTCTGTTGACTGGTCCATAACACTCAGCATAAGCCTTAACTGAACTTATTCTACTATTCTGTAAATCAAAATGTTAAAAAGAAAAAAAAGGAAAAGTCAAAACTAATGGAGAAGAAAAGGAAATGTGTACTGTAGCTGTTACATTTTTAGTCCCTCTGTTAATTATTTTCTGCTGTTTTTCTTAACATTTCTAATCTGATGTCTTAGCACGGCGCAGCATCTGTGAATGCGTTGTGTCTGAAACAATAGTAGAAGCTTCAGGTCAGGGGAGGGGCAGACGTGTACAGAGTGGGCAGAGACTCGGACATCTCGTCTTTTAGAAATGTTTTTTGTGATATGTGATGAAAAGAAAAACATCAATGTGGCAATTTGAAAAGCAGTTTGTGAATAAATTAAGTTTAATGAGAATTATTTTATAAAGAAAGGGGAAAACCGGTGTCATGTCTTTATTATCATCATCACTACACACAAAAAAAAAACTGTAACAGGTTTAGCTCTGACCCCCACCAACCACAAAGATGATGTTGAACTAACAGAAAACAACTGAATTAGTCATTGATATTACTGTGTTTACATCAGGGACAGCAGTAAGATGACACAGACAAGATGTTTGAAACTGAGAAAGACTTTCAAAATAAAATTTCAAGAGAACTAGTCCGATTGTTTTTGTAGGTTGCAATGTCACAGTGATGTTGACCTTTTCTTTATTGTTTTATTCTAGAGGACATCAGTGTTCACTTGTGTTGTGTTGTATGTACAATAGCCTACACACAACAGTTTGTGTTGTCATTAAGTTGGACTAATGTGTTTTCTGTCATCTAATGATGAACAAATTTGATGTACTAATGCGGACGTCAAAACTGACATTTTGGACCAAACAGCATTTCATAAACTGAAACCTTTTTTACAATGACATTTGCACCCACACACATTCAATTTCTTTGCATAATTAACTTTTGTCTGAAATCACAGTCTGTGTTACAGGCTCCTCCACGTCCGAGAAGTTGTTTTCAGGTCAAACTCAAGTCAACAGTTCTCCATCAGACATGATCACCCTAATGCCCTAATGCAGCATTACTATGAGTATTAGTCAGGGTCTTATGCAGAATAATTCAGTCATACAAAGATTAGACTACTGGGTTTTTTTTGGGCCCTACTGGGCGCTGGGCCCCTAGAGTTATCATCACCTTTCTCCTCTATAACGGCCCTGGTCAGGTCATTTGTAAGGCCACAAAGGAACTTATATCAATGACTCAATAGATCTTGGTGACCTCAAAATGTTCTTGTAGATCATTCGTCAGCCCACCTGTGAAACCTTCCTGATCCAACACATCCCTATATTATCAAAATAATAATGAAAATGATACAAATATCATGATTATATGGCTGCAAACAACACTGACTGACTCACACTTTACTCAGTATTGTCACGGTTGCGTGGCAACAGAAGCGACAACAACAGCTGGAGATGCAATGTGAAAATCTTCTGTAGCTCAAATGTCTCACTTCAGTTGAGCCTTCAACAACCACATTCATTCAGACGGTCACATTATTACCTTTAGGGTGTAATAGATGTAGGCCTCTCACTGGGTGTGGGAATTCAGTTATTGAGACAACATTTGCCTCAAATGTCAAATACCATCACAGATGAAAACAACTGAAACTTTCTTTTTTTTTTTTTTTTTCGATAAAATGAATTTGTCTCCATCACATGATCAAAATAAATCAAACTTGAAACATCATAGGAAATATTTAGTTTATAACAGTTCATTGTTTCAAAACCAAAGTACAGGTAAAGAATGTGATGTTTCTGGCCATCAGACACAACAAAGATGGGTTAACAGATGAGATGGTTCAATTTCAGTTTTTCTCAGCAGGGGTGGGGCTGTCTGAGGAGGGCGATTTGCTGTCCAATACCCCCGTGTTGGAGGGAGAGGTGATGGCTGGCGCAGAGGTGAGGCTGATAGGCACTACCCTCTCCTTCCCATCAGTCACCGTTCTCTCCCGGGGGGCCTGGATCTGTAGGCGGCCTCCCACCAGCGAGCAGGTGACGGTCTCGGGGGCGACGCCATCTGGCAGGTTGAACTCCTGTCTGAATTCCTGACACCTGTAGGAGAAGGAGCCCTTCCCGTCGTCCTGCTTCTTCTCTGTCTTGCCGCTGACCCTCAGCTTTTTGCCCACCTGTTTGACTGAAAGCTCCTCGGGGGAGAACTCCTTGGTGTCCAGGCTCAGGGCGAAGCTGTTGTCCTTGCACAGGTCCTGGAAGCTGATGGGTTTGAAGGTGGACGACGTGGTCTGGTCGATCTCATCAAAGATCTTCTGGTGCAGCCTCTCCATGAACTCCATGTTCTGCCTCATCTCCTGCATGTGGCGGATCATCTCCTGCTCGATGTGGTAGAAGAGTGGCTGGGTCTCGGGCCACAGGCTGCGGACAGGCCAGTGCAGGTCCAGGAAAGGTCCCATGGTGACGGGGGACGGCTGGAAGACGCTAGGGCACAACATCCTGAGAGTGGCTTCTGGAGGTCTGGAGGTTACAGATCAGTGCCTTCAGTTTGAATTCTGACTGTTTGTCTGTCTGATACCCCTTCTCCTGGCTGTTTATATACTCACACAGACCCTGCTGGAAAGTTCCATCAGCATTCCTGTGTGTGTGTGTGTGTGTGTGTGTGTGTCACGGTCTAAATGCAGCTGGTATTACTGCAGCCTGCTGCCACATGCCAACACATCTCAGCTTTGTTCTATTTCTGCTCCAGGACTCTGTCACGGTCTTTATAAAGCAGGTGAACAGCCACACACATGTTCATTTCCCTGACATGACACTGACACGATGTCTGGCCAGACACACAAACAGACAAGTGAAGTCATGAGGATTCAAATGAAATGTCAGATTCATAGTACAAGACGCATCATGGAGGTGTGTGAGGCGATGTCACCTTCAGGGAGGTGTTAAATACAGTTACAAAATGATCTTATATTAGACGTTGATAACATTGTGCTATTTCAAATGAAACTTTATTCAGCTTCACTCTGTGTCATCAACATCATTCACCAGTCACTACATCTCATTTTGATCCACACTGATCTGGATCAAAGGTTAGGTTAACTAGGCCTACTTTACAATGACAGTTTCAAAATCATGTTGACATTACATTAACTTCCATCAAGAAGACTGGTCGACTGATACAGGGCCTCCTGCTGTCCAGCTCCCTCCCATGAGAACATGCACAATTCACTGAATTGTGTATTTGATGAGTTTGATGATAGGGGACTTCACCTCCATTGTGTTCACTGAGCAGCTAGCGTCTCTGCCCCGCAGATCTCAAAACAACATGCACCGATAATTAAAGGTAATGTATCTAACCCTATTATGGTGATAGGTGAATTCGCCAGAATATAGACTATCCCTCTAACAACAGAAACTTTCAGGTTTTTACAAAATGACTTTCTGGGAGTGTTCCCAAAAGCTCCCTCAGGTTTTCCTAGAAATGGAACTTTCCAAATGTAGCATAAGCTACCTGTTCCTGGAATGTTCTCAATATTATCATGATAATGATCAGTCAGGTTGAATATGACCTGTCAATGTGTTTGTTTTAGTGTATAGCCTGTTGTGATCAAAACCCGGATGAAAATTCAGAGAATTATGATTATTTGACTTATGCAGAATACCTCCTTCCTCAATAAAGGTGAATGCAGCGAGAACTCGCAAAAGTTCATCTTGTTTTTTTATTTCAACTTTTCAGTCCCCCCAGTCTGTCAATGCCAGATATGGCAAGTATCTGGCATTGACAAAATGGTATGGGAGAGAATACCTGACCAGTTTTCACCAGCTTATTCATATCTGATATATTCTCATTTTGCTTGAATGAAAAACAAAATTATTTGTTTTCTTTCATTATATATTTCTTATATATTCTATATATTCTTATTTTATTTTATTTTCATTGAGAAATTTGACCTTACACTGGCTGTTCAAATTTATATTAAAATTATATATTATTAATTAAAACAATGTCAGTTTTAGTCAACACTGTTTGGCCTGCAACATACTTTGTGTTTTAAAGGATAATTACCGTTTTTTTTTTTTACAATTCTAGACCTTATTTCTTGCATAAAATACAATACTTTACTCACCCAGATAACTTTGATGTCATTACAAGTCGTTCCGACGAAATAAGATCCAGCCGAGAGCCGCGTACACAGGGCAGCGCAATGCAGCCTCTTAATAAAACATTATCTGCAGCGAAACTCGTTCATTTCACCAATATTTTGTTATGATACTCTAGTGCTATTCCCCTCTGAGTCCAGGGTTAGCTGTTATCAACATCCGGGGTCTGTAGGTTGACCTACTAACCTCTGACCTGGATGATGTCATCTCTGAGCGCTGCGCAGGTCATTCTGATAATAATCATTCCACTTCAGCATTCGGGTCCATTTTTAGCTCAACTAGCCGGAGCTTTAGTGAGTCCAGGTTGTGGAGAGTAAGCCTGTGGAAGCCGAACTTCATCCAGCTGCTCATTTTGTTCTGACAAGTCAGAAACACGCAGAAACGAACCGCGCGTGAGATGACATCATCCAGGTCAGAGGTCAGTAGGTCAACCTACAGACCCCAGATGTTGATAACAGGTCATCCCGGACTCAGAGGGGAATAGCACTAGTGTATCATAACAAAATATTGGTGAAATGAATGAGTTTCGTCATGCTGGGGGCGGAGCTGCTGCTTTAAGAGGGGATCGGTGCCTGGCCTCACTCTCTCTCACTCTCTCTGGACTGCAGTCTGTGTCTGGCTGCTCGTGTACTGTGCTGGAGCACTCGGTTGTGGTGGGCCAGGCTTCCAAGAGGGCACTTTAACGCGTGTTTTGGCTCCCAGGGGCGCCACTGGGGAGGAGACTCACCTGGGTTAGTGGCTGGAAAGAAAAGAGGCAGGGGGAAGAGACGAGAGCAAGAGAAAAAGAGCAAGAGCAAGATTCCGACTGAAGCAGCAGCAACATTATGAGCTCCTGAAATATCTCCAACTTCTGGATGAAAAAACGGAACAGAGGAAGCTGATGTCCTGGAAAATGCAACATAAGGATACAAAGATGGGAAAAGAAAACAAATAACAACAAAATAACTATTATATTGCCAAATCAAGAAGATCTCCAGCACATCTACCCTGAGAAGACAGCAAGCAGCAAAACAACAAACCCTGCTAGCCTGACACAACACCTGGAGATGAGGTGAGAAAAGAGGCTGGAAAAAGAGGAAAAGAAGCAGAAGACAAAGACGTTTCATTTACAACATTGGAAAAGGTGAAACAAATCTGCTTTTAAAAGAATTATTAGATTCAAATCACAAAGTTAGCTTTGTGATTTTGACAGTTGGCAGTTGTGCAGTGTACCAGTTCCAGTTGCTGTGCAGTGATTTCTGTGTGCAGTGTCTCTCTTTGGGTGTGTTCTCTTGTGTGCAGTGTTGGTGTCGCCGGATGGTGGAGTACCTGCCTGACCTGCTGGAGCTGCCCTCATTGGTCTGCTGGCTGCAGACGTCCCTAACTTAATAATTAATTGAAAATAAAGATTTGTCTACTTTTATACTTACCTGTCTGTGGTGGGTGCTCTCTGACTTCTAATACCGGACCGGACCGGGTTAACAAAGGTGGTGGCAGCTCAACATTACCTCACATTACTTATTATACATCAAAATTTATTACAGTATCTTAAAACAGTAAATAGGTCTACACAGTATTCTAATACAATGAGGTTTGTAAATAGCAGGAAACACTTTTTTTATTGACACTGTGTTTATTAATTACAAGTTTAACAAACATTAGAAAACAGTGCAAAGAATGAAGAACCAGTGCCACCTTGTGGTCAAAATAAAAAGCACATTGGGTTGCTGAGACTGAATGGAGACTCTGCTACATGTTAACAGAAGAAAACTGCATACCCACAGATGACAAATTTGAATATTTCCATTGCCACCTCC
The DNA here is from genome assembly GCF_045865225.1 of Trachurus japonicus. NCBI lineage: Eukaryota > Metazoa > Chordata > Actinopteri > Carangiformes > Carangidae > Trachurus > Trachurus japonicus. The sequence goes on along the minus strand of NC_140920.1, from coordinate 20,314,406 downwards.
TAACCATGACAGTGACGATATTAACACGAAGAAATGGAAACTGAAGTCTCTGCACTGTCCACTGTATAATCCAACAAGTCCAAAACACTCTGGTGGACAAGTTGTGACCTGCACATTCACCACGCTATGAGATAATAACAGAACGTTACGAGACAGAGTTGTTTTGGAGGGAAATGCAGAGACTTCTTGCTAAAAAACTGTCCCTGAAGGCAACGCGCAAAAGCGGTTTTGCATGAATTTATCTCGAAAACAACTCTGTCTGGTAACGTTCTGTTATTATCTCATAGCGTGGTGAATGTGCAGGTCACAACTTGTCCACCAGAGCATTTTGGACTTGTTGGATTGTGTATTTGATGAGTTTGATGAGGGAAACCAAGAAATCCCATGAGCCTCCGTAGCGTAGCTCTGAGCAGCTCGCGGCTTGGCTCCACCATTCCAAAAATAGCTTGCACCGACAATTAAAGTGCCCCTCCAACGACCCTTTTTGGTCTCTCCTTCTCCTTCTGCACAGCACCAGCAGCTCATTAGCAATGCACCTCTGGAGGGTGGGCGGAGACTGTGCTAGTCTGCTAATAGGGATTATGGCAATGGGCCAATTTGCCAAAATGATGAACTATCCCTTTAAGTTAAGATAAGATAACAGATACTTTATTCATCCCAGGCTGGGAAGTTATTGTGCTGCAGCAGCAGATATTCACATGAGTGCAAATAGAAACATAATGAAGAATGAAATACAAACAATTTGAATAAAAATATTTCCACAATGTAAATAATAAGAGCAAATTAATAGAAAATATGTACCGAATAGTTAAAATACTTTCTACATGTTATATCCAACACATTTGGACTGTTAGGAAAATAATAATAATGGTGTAACGATGCAAGAACTGTGCAAGGTGCAGGTGTTATGGAAATACTTTCTTGAGCCCAGTGTGTTTGCTGTTGGACAGATGTGAGTTATAAAATCTTATTACATGTCCCTGTGACAGCAAAGCTTTGAGCCATCCACTCTGTCTGTCCCATAGGCTACTTGTGGTCAGGGATATACATGTTGTTCAGTGTCCTCCTCTCAACCACTGCCTCGAAGGTCTCCTGACTGCAGCCAATCACGGAGACAGCCTTCCTGATCAGTTTGTTCAGTGCATTCCTGGCTCCAGTGCTGCTCCCCCAGCAGAAGAGCAGTGAACACAGACCAATAGAAGATCTCCAGCATCTTGCTGCACATGTTGGATCTGAGCAACAGCTGATCATCCAGTTCAGTCTGATTCATTAATGTAATCGTAATCGTAATCGTAATAAAACTGTGATGAACACGTGAATGCAATATGAACCAATAATGTCTTCTTCATTCTGCAGAACTTCTACTTGGCTGTTCACTGCAGGCTTCCTGATAGGCTACCTGAACTTCTGCTTCCGTGACCTCCGACTCTCAGTGCTGGTGCTGGAGTTGGATCATCTGCAGGCTGCTCATTCTGGTTTTTGAGTTGATTTGCAGGACGCCACGGCCCCAGAACGGTAGTCTGACAGGAAACAAACCCAAATATGGCCTGAGGAAGTGATGACGCCGCTGGAAGATCTCCATGTGACGTAGAGCTTGAAAACACGGATCGGAGCTGTGACGAGTCTGCGGGGTTTCCGGCCATGGCGACTGACTCTGCTCCCTTTCCCCGTTTACTGGCTGCAATCCCGGCTGGCGGCTGCTGACACTCACCGTGGTGGACCGAGGTCTGGACCGGACCGGATCCTTCGCGCTTCGAAAACCGCAGCACAGAGTTCGCTGGGAGCAGCGGCGCTTCCGTGTGCAGCTCACCGGTCTGACCAAATATGGGCTTCCTCCGTGCCATATATGGGAATGTACGTCACGCAGGAGTCTATATAAAGCCGGAATGTTCATTGAGGAAACCTGACAGAGTTCTAGTTCAAGTTCACAGCATCAACACGTGAAACACCAACCGGCAATAAACACTTGGGTTCACTCTGCCGATGATTCAGCAGCTTCACATGTAATAAGAATCACTCACTAGACCCGGAGCTGTTGACTCTCAGCGTTGGCTTCCTCCGAGCACCGCAGCCCCGAGCAGCAGCAGCAGCAACGCCAGGCCGGTCAGGGCGCCTCTCCGCCGGACTCAGAAGCGGACAGCGGGTCGGTTCCCCAGCGGGAGCAGCACGGTGCTCGGGACCTCGAGGAGCCGCTGCGCTCCACAGCTGCCGGTGCCTCCGACTCTGACTCTCCCTGCTCAGGGGAGATGGCAGCGACCAAAGCGGAGCTGCTCCTGTCCGCTCTTCAGATCGCGGACCCGCTGGCCGGGTTTCCGCCGCCGCTCTCCCCGCTGGACGGTTACCCGAAGCTGGAGGAGCTGCAGATGCTGCTGCAGAGCGCCGTGGCCGGAGGCTCGCTGATGACCGAGGGAGCCGCGGAGCCCGGAGAATATGGAGGTGAGAGGCCAGAGGGGGACCAAGTGTTTGTGTTTTTTGTTTTGTTTTGTTTTGTTTGTTTGTTTGTTTTTTTTGGGGGGGGGGGGGGGGGGCCGACCTCAGCTCAAAGCATAGAGCCACAGGTGTCTCTATCAGGGCCGTTGGTAAGAATTCTGGGCCCCTGAAAGATAGGAAGTGGGCCCCTGACTTTTCTAGCCTACTTTTTTACTTAGACTATACATATGTATTATCATTTTTTATTTAGCCTTGTTTTGATGCTAATGCAGCATTACTATGAGTATTAGTCAGGGTCTTATGCAGAATAATTCAGTCATACAAAGATCCTACTGGGGTTTTTTGTGGGCCCCACTGGGCGCTGGGGCCGGGCCCCTAGAATTATCTTCATCTTTCTCCCCTATACAATGGCTCTGGTCTCTATCTTCCTGTTTCCTGACTTGGTGTCCTACTTTTCTTTTTTTCAGACTCTCTGTTGGAGCTGTCAGACCTGCAGAGCTTCCCACCGCTCACCCCCCGTCTCACCCCTCTGGCCTACAGCGGCCGCTTCACCTTTGAGCCGTCAGCCTCCGGTGGGCCGAGCGGCCTGTGGGCAGAGCCTCTGCTCAGCCTGTTCACAGGGTTGGTCAGCATGGCAGCGTCTCCCCCTGCAGCCTGTAGCCTCTCCTCCTCCTCATCATCATCATCATCATCAGCGACATTATCATCATCGTCGTCGTCAATGCCACAGCCAAGCTTCAGCTCCGTCCAGATCAGCTGTGGCTCTGCTGACATCGCCTCAGTTTTCTCCGCCGCCCCAACCTACACCTCCGCCGCCTCTCCCGACCTCATCGCCCCTGCGGACTCCCAGGCCTTCCAGCCTCAGGGCCCCCCTCCTGCCTACTCCGCACCCACTTCCAAGCTCGGCCTCCATCTACCCCCCCTGGCAGTGCCCATGCTCCCAGACTACCTATTGCCACAGGAGCAGGACACCGAGCTGGGCCTGAATCAGGACCAGAAGCTCATGCTGTCACAGAGCCTGAATCTGCCGGTTCTGCAGCCGTCACTCACGCCGCTGTCTACCATCAAAGCCTTCTCCTCTCAGATGCAGACGCAGCCTCAGGGATCCGCCCCCCAGACCCAGGTCACCAAGTCCGGTCGGATCAGAAAGTCTCCAGCAGGCCGACAGTGCAAAACGCCGCCTCATGAACGTCCTTTTGCCTGCCCCGCCGACGGCTGCGAGCGGCGCTTCTCTCGCTCTGACGAGTTGACCCGTCACGTCCGCGTGCACACGGGCCAAAAACCGTTCCAGTGTCGTATCTGCATGCGCAGCTTCAGCCGCAGCGACCACCTGACCACGCACATCCGCACGCACACTGGGGAGAAGCCGTTCGCCTGCACTGAGTGTGGACGCAAGTTTGCTCGCAGCGACGAGCGCAAGAGACACAGCAAGATCCACCAGAGGCAGCAAGAGCGTAGGATGGACATGAGCTCTGCCTCCTCTGCCCCTACCCCAGTCCCCAAGCCCCCCACCTACTCCTCCCCTCCTCTTCCATCTCCCTGCTCTTCCTACCCCTCCCCTGCTCACAGCTCCTCACCTGCTGCCTCGCTCTTCCCCTCCTGCTCCTCCCCCTGCTCCTCCTTTTCCTCCCTCAGTGTGCCGGTAGCCTCTCCCTGCTTCACCTCCTCCTCCCCTTGCTTTACCGCCACCACCTCCTCCTGCTCCTCCTCCCTGTCACACATGTACACCTCCTCCCCATCCCCCCACCTCTACTCCTCCTGCTCCTCTCCAATGGGAAGCCCTCAGTCGGAGCTCCCTTCTCCCCACAGCTCCAACATCTGCTGACCAAGGTCCACCTATGCCACCGTGACCTTTGACCCCACACCGAACCCTGCCTTAATATGTTTGATTTGCTGTTTGTCCAGGAGTGACGAGGTCAAAGGTCAGCAGGACCACGGCAGCAGATCATTGGACGTCTTCAGGCTGCTGCTGAGCCTTTTCAGCCACCGTAGTTGGACCTTCAGCTGGAAACTGAAACAAACTCTGAACCAAAGCTCAGAGAAAAAAACGTTCTGTTCACTGATAGTGACAAACTCCATGTGTCTGTACATACTGTACATATGTAACATATGTGAAAATGTATATAGTATTTTATCTACTGAGTAGGTTCTAAGATGTTTGTATGTTTACATTCAAGTCAGTGTTTGATTTTATACTGAACATTTTCCGTCAGCAACAAGCTGAAGAATAAAAACATCACAATCAGCTCCTGTCTCATATCGTCAATGACAACGAATTTAGATTCTCACAAAGTCAGGAGATCAGAAACTAATTACAGGTGTCTTGCATCAGCACAGACGAAGAGCGGGAGTTAAAAAAATAACTTTACATTGCAGTAAAGATTTGAGTTCAAGGAAAAAAAAAATGTCAGAGTTACATTCTGTAGATTATAGAGCACACACACACACACACACACACACACAAACATGAAGAGAGGATTTACTGCTGACAGCGTGTGTGCATTTGTCACACAGCCAAAGGAACCAGCCTCTGTCACTGGCCCAACTCTGCAGGAAAAACAACACTGCTTCAGCCCAAATATGGTGTTTCCTGTCTCTCAAGCGGACGTCCTGACAGCCATATAAGGAGAGCTTCCTACTGGCCCGTCTTTTTGCTGGCAGGGCTCCCAGATGCTGTGTGTGTGTGTGCTGTGATGTAATAAGTGGACAGACAGGGACAGTAGGTTAGACTTCAATGTGTGTGATAAGTTTGTGTTCATTCATTATTACTAGATAGATAGATAGATAGATAGATAGATAGATAGATAGATAGATAGATACTTATTAATCATTTTTAATTAATTCTTTATTTTTCATTTATTTCTGCAGTAAAGTTAGATATATGGACACTCCAGTGATCGGGTGAGAAACTGCAGCTGCATGTTTCTGCCTCAGGTTGGGGAAACAATGATTTTACACCAGGTAGAGATGGTGGTTTCAAGCTTTGGGCAACCAAAGGTGTGCAATGTGTAGGGAACCTGTACAGAAATGGCAAACTTCTATTCCTTTTGAGCAAATATGTAATGTTCAATTTTTCAATTTCCAATACTTCATTGCCATGTCAACAACATTGTTGATGCACAATTAAAGCAGAAGTAAGTGATATATTTGTGTTAATATAAGTCTTAAATAGTTATATCTTCCGACAGCAATCACTTACATAGAGTGTTTGGACTGAAACACGGGTCTGTCAGTCCCTCTGCTCTGCTCTGAGCCGAAGAGAAAACATTTATCGTATCCTACAGTCTTTTATCCAATGAGGAGAGAGAACGGCATGCAGGGCTGTGTGTGCAGCCAAGGAACGCCGTGAATGTGGCGACGTAGGGACGAGGACTGTTATGGTGCGTTCAAGGAAACTCGTATTTTTCCGACCGTGAAGTGGTACCAGTTCGATCTGGTACGAGTTCACCGGTCGGAAGTTACGAGTGGCCGTTATAGTGACTTTCACCGGTAAAACAGGTCGGAAAAACACGAGTGGGTTGCCTGAAACGCTACAAAGTCGTAAGTTGTGACTTGAAGCTGTAATTTACGATTTCAAAAGCCTGCCTGGAACGCAGCATTAGCGAAAACGACCGGACCACTTACTTCTGCTTTAAGAAAAGCCCAAAAGAAGTTTCTCACACTGGCCTTGTGCGCTGCCAGGAAGTGCATAGCCAACACGTTTAAGTCCGACTCCCAAATCCCTATAGGAAAATGGGTTTCAGAAATTAATAGCTTTGTTCCACTTGAAAAATGTATACACTCAGAAATGACTAACACTTTTGCAGAGATGTGGCAGCCTTATTTGGCATATATGGACAACCAATAGCTTCTATAGTGGACGGGTTATAAAAAGGTTATTAAATCTACAACCCCTTTATCATCAGCTATAATGCTGCGTTCGATTACACTCAGAACTCGGAAACTCAGAAACTTGCTCATATTCACCAAGGTTACTTATTATGGTCTGAGTTATACACAGAATGACTGATTTGATGGTCAGAACCCTAATGGAAAAGAGGAAACAAATAATTATACGATCTTGATTTTGAAAAGGGGAGTTTATTTTATTCAACAAATAGTACATCATAGCGCATTATATGTCAAGTTATAGTAACACAAATATGTGCTTGCCTCGGCTTTTCAGTACGTTCTCAATTCAGTGTAGTGAATAGTGAGTTGAATAACACGTACAGATTAAATCATTTATTTTGATAGACGAGCCACTTTGCAAAACCTCGCTGATAAAACTAGAACACCGCGACGACTGGGATCATCCCTATGTTCCCCATGTCCTATGTTCCCCACCTTGAAAGGGGAACATAGAACCCTTTTTCTAAAAAAGGGTCCTATGTTCCCCCGCTTTTCCCCAAAAGGACCCGGGGAACATGCAATTTTTGTACCCATACCTGGAAGTGGAGTTGTGAGTGACTTGGCATATTTTTGCATATTTTTGAGTCAGAAGTTGAGTTGTGACTTTGAGTGAGAAGTATAATTGTCCTATTGGTTGGTTTTAGGCAATGAAGAAAGGAGTTGGTTAAGTTTAGTAAAAAGACCAGGTAGAGGCTAGACAGGCCAGATAGATAGAGAGAGTCCAGAAAAAAGGTCAGTTCCCCAGTATGTATTGCGACCGGGGAACATAGGTACGCTCCCCCGCGACTCCGGAGCATGTCTTCCTAGCTCAGCTGCATCACGTGATCCCCTTTCACTGGACTTCTGACACAAAGCTTAGTCACTGGCCATGTTTACATCCAATATGTAGTTAATCCTAAGCACATTTTTATCAATGCGACAGAAGGAAATGCACATTTGTACGCGTTTCCATCCACTTCAGAGATCGGCCCAGCAAATTTGAAAAAACTGCAGAGCTGAACTGGTCACTCCCCCACTGAACATCAGCTGATGAGACACATCACAGCAGCTCTGATTCTGAGGAAGACTGCAGTAGCTAGTCAAAACATGTCAAGGTAATTACATACATTTTTCATACATACATAATGATCCTAATTGAATTATTCCACCAGAGTGATTGACTGGGAAGAGCAAAGGCAAATTTTGGACAACCTGATTCACGCACTCTGCACTGTAACTGTTTTTTATTCAGCTTGTTCACACAAGTTATCAGCTCAGGAAACAGCAATCAAACAAACTACAGCAGCAGGAAGCTTCTCAACACAGCATGCTGCATTCAGAGGAGAGAGAGAGAGAGAGAGAGAGAGAGAGATAGAGAGAGAGAGAGAGAGAGAGAGAGAGAGAGAGAGAGAGAGAGAGAGAGAGAGAGAGAGAGAGATGATATGTGCCACTCTAGTCCAGCGTGTAGATGTTCTCCTGCACTGGTCTTCTCATCCGGATCTCATAGATGATGTGAGGAGGTTCCTCAAAGGAGAAGCTGGGGGATTAAGAATTTCAATGTCATTGTTTTATTGAAAGGTGCCACACTCCATACCTCAGGGAACATGGGGGCTGCTGATCAGCTGTTCCTGTCATCAGGGCCGTTGCTAGGAATTCTGGGCTCCCTTAAAGAATACTGAAGTCGGCCCCTATACCCCCTAACTTTTCCAGTTTTTTTTTTCTTAGACTATGTATGTATTATCATTTTTTATTTAGCCTACTTTGTTTTGATGCTAATGCAGCATTACTGTGAGTATTAGTCAGGGTCTTATGCAGAATAAATCAGTCATACAAAGATTAGACTACTGGGGTTTTTTGTGGGCCCCACTGGACGCTGGGCCCCTATAGAGTTATCTTACAACGGCCCTGCCTGTCATTGTGCTGTATTTGAGTCCAATGGGCTTTATGCACAGCTCCACTACTTCCTGAAATAAGCCAGCTCGTTTATTTCCTGTCTTACATTATTGGACAAACTGATTAATCCAGGTGTGTCTGACCATTGTTGTGAGGGCAGACACATCTGGATCAGTTGGTCCAATAATGTAAGACAGGAAATAAACGAGCTGGCTTATTTCAGGAAGTAGTGGAGCTGTGCATAAAGCCTATTTCTGTTTTCACATACACTATCAAAAAAGTTGAGGCAGTAGTTAATCTTGGACAGAAAGATTAAAATGAATCATCATAATCATCAGCCTTTATTTAACCAGGCAAGTTAAGAATACATTCTTATCAAAGGCAACCCTGGTAGGAGGCAAAGGACCTCCTAAGGGACAGGGGAGGGGAGAGACTAAAAAACACAATGACATCCAACCAGAGGACTTCAAATGACTTGTTTTGTAGAAACAATAAACCCAAACTGTGTATCAGTATGTGTTGAACTCACCAGCCACTCTTCAAGGCTTTTCTGTATACCCCACCTGGAGAGGAAAATCAGGTGAAAAGAGAAAATTCAATCATGACAACACTTTATTAGTGTGGTTATTACAGTTCAAATGAAAAACACAGGTCAATTTGTATTCAGTTATAACAACTAAAGCAACAACAACTAAGAAAAGACATAAAGATAAGATGAACTGTCAGTCCTGAGGCAAATGTATTTGTTACTGCAGTAAGGAATTAGAACAAGTAATAATAGAAGTATAAATTATTAATGGGTCAAATCCAATATCAGTGTTATTTCCCATATTTACGTCACTTATATTGGGCTATCGTGATTCCATTCTACTGTTTGTGTCTAGTCTTTCACACCGCAAAAAAAGAGTGAGGTGATAGCACAGCAGTAGTTTAGCAGTTAACTAGCATTGTTGGCAGTTAGCATTCTCAGCACTTGAAAACTGTAACTGCTGCAGTGGTTCCTACAGGGTTTATCCCATTCAGTTTTTTGTTTGTTTGTTTGTTCTGTTTTTGTTTTAACTTATTTTAAAGGGACAAACGAGGAGTTTTGGAAAAGTGAAGCGTTTTCACACTACATTTATGAGCCTCCACGCGCACCGTGAAATTCTTTGACCAGCGCAAGACAGACTCATGTTTTCATTCATCAAGAATTAAAGTCAGAGGTTTGAAGACAATCACATACCGTCGTAGTTCCGACCATAAACAGCGATTCGGCGGCGTTATTCTCATGACTCATCGCAAATTTCAATAAAATTCATTCAAATTCATTTCTTTGGAACACATTTGATTTTGATGTGTGTGTGTGTGTGTGTGTGTGTGTGTGTGTGATAAGACTTACATTTGAAGGCCAGAAAGAGTAAAACTGCCGCCAAAATCAACAACACACTGAGTGAGAGGGAAAGGATGGGAATGTTGATCTGAAGGGAGATAGAGGGTAGAGAGTCCTCCCCCTGACACAGAGAGAGGTTTGAATTTTTCAGTTATTCTCAAATGGGAAGCCCACCTGTGACCAAAATTTAAACCATCTCCAAAAGAGTTACTATTTTTGCTGTGTAGATCAGACTTTGTTTGTGGGCTCATGTATGCTTTTCTTAATTTGTGTATTTTACAGTATGTTTTTAATCAGTGTCATCATGGTTACTCACTGTGATGGTGTTGGAGCGTGGAAGGGTGGAGTTCTTCCTGAAGAGGTCGAGCTGAGATGACAGCAGCGTTTTCCAGTTCACTGCACAGAGTAAAAAAAACACTGTAATCTAAAACTGACCTCCACCTGCAGACTAGTTCCAGGTGACATGTTGTTTATCCAGTCACAGAAAATAACTGTAGTCCCACTTCCTCTAAGGAAGTTCCTGGTAAAATTTGAGATTGGCCTGTAATTATTGATACCTGTAGGGTCACTCCCTTTATGGAGAGGGGTTACCCTGGCACATTTCAAAGATGAGGGAACTTTGCAAATTGCAAGAGATAAATTAAATAAATCAGACAGAGGAAATGATAAAACATGAGAGGCCAATTAAAAAAAAACTCAATCTCCAGACCATCTGGACCAGCACTGCATCCAGAAGATTATCAATAACACATTGAATATCAATTGGTGTGATTGTTGAATAAGGAGTAAAAAAGAGAGCTACCAATAGTAGAAAAATGCTGACTAAATGCCTCTGCAATTGATAGTGGTACACTGACATTTCGTTGTTTATTCTGAAACAAGGTTTTCTGTGGATTTATACTATTGATTCTCTTCCAAAATTGTTCTGAGTTCTTAAAATCAGTGGATAAACAGTCTTTATAGTAATTTGCTTTAACCATTAACCAGAACCATTAACCTAACAGTGTTGATGCGTTGACCTCTCACCTGTTGAGGTCAACGACTCCATGACTCGATCCATTATCATGGTGGGAGGAGGAGAAGGAGGAGGAGGAGAGCTGGTGACTGGAGCTGAAAATGAAAACCCAGATTAACTCTGATTTAAACTACGGAGACACAAAACTAAAAGAGAGGATTAGAGAATAATACGAGTTTAGAGGTAGATGGCCCCCAGGGAACAAGAGTCCCATCCTGGAGCCTTATGGCACATTTCCACTAGCGACTGGGCTCGACTCGCCACAGCTCTACCGGTTTGCATTTGACACCATCGATCACAGCATTTTGCTGCAGAGGCTAGATCATGAAATTGGGATTAAAGGATCTGCCCTAAAATGATTTGAGTCATACTTATCTGACAGGTTTCAATTTGTTAATGTTAATATTGACCATTCGGAGTACAGTAGAGTTACATAGGTGTACCACAGGGTTCTGTTTTAGGGCCAGTGCTCTTCATTCCTTACATGCTTCCATTACGCGATATAATCCGGAAACACTCAATCAATTTTCATTGTTACGCGGATGATACACAACTCTACTTATTGATAGAGCCACATGATAGGAGCCGCCTCATCAATCTGCAAGACTGCCTGAAAGACATCAAATCCTGGGTGTCTTCAACTTCCTACTATTGATACATGAAGAGAAGAGGAATCCCACACACGGTGCAACTTGACCTTCTTCAGGCGAACACTGAATAGTGGCAAGAAGCCATTTTTAAATAGAGAGTGACTGCATCCAATCAAAATCATTATACAGAATAACACATATCCCAGAGCAGAACAGAGCAACCGGATGTTTGAACCCTCATGGAGGAACCTGTTTGTGTCTGATGTCACTGCTGTTTCAGACAAAAGTGAAGAACTGTGCAGATGGTTGGTCTCACCTTTGACCACTCTCAGGTTCATGATGACCTTCTTGTCGTTGAAGATCCCATCGATGTCCACCCTGCAGCAGTATGGTCCACTGTCCGTCCGCCTCACATTCAGGATGTCAAGGTCCATCTGTCCATCCAGGACGTCACCTGTTAGCCGGTACCGGTCAGCCACCTGCAGGGCCAGGGTAGTCATGAGATTCATTCACATTCATCCATCCATCCACCACATCCACCCATCAATCATTCATCCATACTACTCACAAAAAGTTAGAGACCTTTGGGATGAAATTTCAGAATGCACCAAAAATGCACTATATCCTTTTGCAGGTGAACTTACTTTGACCTTCTCTGAACTTTTGAATGCACATGTTCAATGTTTCAGTACTTAACATAACATGACACATAGATATTTTCTGAAAACCTGGTGTTGCTGCTCCAGTAGCCTCGGCTTGTTGTGTGAAGCCACAAATTTCAATTAATTTCTTTGGAACACATTTGATTTTGATCTGTGTGTGTGTGTGTGTGTGTGTGTGTGTGTGTGTGTGTGTGTGTGTATGATAAGACTTAGATTTGAAGGCCAGAAAGAGCAAAACTGCCGCCAAAATCAACAACACACTGAGTGAGAGGGACACCTCCTCACATTCAGGATGTCAAGGTCCATCTGTCCATCCACAGGGACAGGTGAACTTAATTTGACCTTCTCTGAACTTTTGAATGCACATGTCCAACTGTTCAATGTTTCAGTACTTAACATAACATGCTGTTCTCTAACGAGGTGATCAACTACAGAAATCAGGTGTCTGATCCATGAATCCATGTTCTGCTTCAATGACAGTTTGTATAGAAACAGTACTCTTCATCAGGCTGTTCACACTCTGACATCATGAGACCAAGACCACACCCAACAATCCATCAACAGCACCTGACATGTGGAGGCTTTAGATGGGATGTTGTCAGAGGGAAGTGTCCACTGAGTTAAGAGTGTCGCAGAGTGTCATCATCAGGTTGAACAGAGACACAGAGAGACTGGAAGAGTCACAGAAAGGCAAAGAAGTGGACGTCCTTTTAGTCCCGCCATTTTATGAAAAAAGGTTGAACAAATTGCAACAGACGCAAACTCAATTGATTTTGTATCCTCAACATAACCTGAGTGAGGGAAAAAAGCCCCGAAGAATCCCATTAGGGGAAAGTTTTGGAAAAGACCCAAATATAGCCCATTCATACGCCTATTAATTATTTTTCTCATGTGAATAGGGTAAAATTTTTAACCTTTAAATATCTCCATGAAAATTACTGAGTTGATTACTTACATTAAGACAAACAAATGTATTACAAGTTTTTTGAAATTCTTTGTTAACATGAGCAAATTTGCATACATTTGCATAAATTCCGCCGTTTTGACAGCACATGTACGTAAAGGTGCTGTGGTGGTGGTACCAGCATGAAAATTGGAATGAGTTGACTCCAGAGGTTCCTAAAGGGACCTGTGTATTGTCTTGAAATTTCGGACCATGTCACGGAGTTTACTTTCACTTTCGTCAGCTTACCAATGAGCTAGGGCGCTTAGGCTACCATGTAAAACGAATGCTTCCCGCAGCGACGGATTCTTGAAAAATTGCAGTCATCTTGAAATTTAAAGTGGTTTCTTGTCGGTTGACCGATGGAGTCAACTCATTCCAATTTTCATGTTGGTACCACCACTGCACCTTTATATATAAATGTGCCGTCAAAACGGTGGGGTTTATGCAAATTTATGCAAATTTGCTCATGTTAACAAAGAATTTCAAAAAACTTTTAATACATTTTTTGTTTGTCTTAATGTAAGTAATCAACTCAGTAATTTTCATGGAGATATCTAAAGGTTAAAAATGTTACCCTATTCACATGAGAAAAATAATTAATAGGTGTATAAATGGGCTATATTTGGGTCTTTTTCGAAACTTTCCCCTAATGGGATTCTTCGGGGCTTTTTTCCCCCTCACTCAGGACATGTTGAGGAATGAGGATACAAAATCAGTTGAGTTTGCTTCTGTTGCAATTTGTTCAATGTTGACCCCTTTTTTGGCTTAAAATTACTGGACTATTTGGTCACATGACAACTTATTGACACATAGATATTTTTTGAAATTACCATTCCATACTTCTACTTAAATGCCCTACTTACATGATATCATTGTAGCATTGACTTTTTACATTTCCCATAAATTTCACCCGAAAGTCCAATATCCCTAACTTTTTGTGAGTAAAGCATATGTGTACATATACACACACATACATATTTACATATACGTATACACACACACACACACACACACACACACACACATACATACATACATATGAGCGTAGTCTCGCTCGCCAGACCCTCCTCCAGAGAAGAAGGATATGTATGATATGTATATGTATAATATGAGCGTGACAGTGAATCATCCGCAGTGTGATCATGTGACCTGACCTTGGAGATAACACCATGTTTGTCCGTCTGCACCAGGATGTTGCTGCACCAGAAGGTCCCACAGCTCCGGCCCCAGCAGACCCGACTCAGGCCAAACCGCTTCACTGAGTACTGACAGGACAGAGAGGCCACACCCCCCTCTGGCACTTTGAAACAGGAAGTGGACAAGAACTGTCCCACTGCTACACAAACACACATACAGATCATCTACACACATTTCTATGTTTTCCATATTCTCTGTTATAAATAGTTTGCTTGTCTGTACACAACATCTATTGCACGTCTGCCCGTCCTGGGTGAGGGATCCCTCCTCTGTTGCTCACCCTGAGGTTTCTCCTGTTTCTCCCTGTTAAAAGGGTTTTCTATGGAGTTTTTCCTCAGTGGATGTGAGAGTCTAAGATCAGAGGATGTTGTTATGATACCATGTAAAGCCCTTTGAGACAAACTGTTTGTAAAAATGGGCTGTACAGATAGAATTGCCTATAGCCTTGCCATAATGGGGTGATGTGTTTGTGGTTGAGTCGATAACCCTTAACCTACACAGGAGCTACCCGACTGCATCCAGAATCGGCTCAAAAAGTTTGAATTGCTGTGACTGAAGTTGTGTGGGGTCTCTTGGCCTCACACACTTGCCAATTTGAGTCTGTACACCCCATCAAACACCAACAGATTGCTGTAGTGCTCAGTGGTGCAGACTCGACCCGACTGAGAATCATGGGTAAAATTGGATGAAAAAAAAATGTGTAGTGTGTCCCCAGCTAAAAGGACAATTCCGGGCAAATTCAATTCAGGGCTGTATTTTCCTAACATTTTAGGTCTAAAGGAAGGAATCTGAAGATGGAAGTAGGATGGAAGTTCTGCTGTTTAGGCTGTTTACATCCCTCAAAGCCGCAATTTTTTTTCCACAGACAGCGTCAGATGGCTACTCAAACATGCACCGAGAAGTTTGTTTACTTCAAGCAAGCTGACATTTTTGTAAAACTAGATCTAATTCAAAGTCTCCCGGAGTCTCGCGCGAGACTCAAGTTGACGCGCTCGGTGTGTTCACATGCAGTCAGAAGCTCCAGTCATAAATACAGGAATATCTTGACTTGCTTGAAGTAAACATCTTTTTCCACAGACAGATCAGCATCAGGTACTCAAACATGCACCGAGAAGTTTGTTTACTTCAAGCAAGTCAAGAGGTGATATTCCTGTGTTTATGACACAAACGGGAGCTTCCGGTTGCACGTGAACACACCGAGCGCGTCAACTTGGGTCTCGCGCGAGACTTTGAATTCGATCTATTTTTACAAACATGTCGGCTTGCTTGAAGTAAATAAACTTCTCGGTGCATGTTTGAGTAGCTGACGCTGTCTGTGGAAAAACATTGCGGCTTTGAGGGATGTAAAGAGCCTAAGCAGCGGAACTTGCATCTGCTCCCATTCAACGCTGCCGTGGCGATGCAGGGACAGACACAACTACCACAAAACAGAAGCAATCAAACTGAAAATCTTCAGATTCCTTCTTTTAGACCTAAAATGTTAGGAAAATACAGCCCGAGTTGAATTTGCCCGGAATTGTCCCTTAAGTCAACTCAAAGATGAGGGACATACTCATAGTTTGTTATACTGCCTTTCTGGAGCCAAGTGAGTCTTCAACGATGAGGCAGTCTCCATAGACTCCCATGTTAAACTGTCAAACTTTACAGCAGAAATAAACATGTTGTATGGTACAAAAACAGGTTTGGTCTCTACAGCTAATGGAGGAGTGAAGGGGTAGGGGGTCCTTTCCTTTCATTGAAGTACCCTACTCAAAACAATGAAGAAGTGATCTACAACAACTACGAAGACTCAAAACAAACTGTTTCTGTTTCTGTGATTAACGCTTGGAGGAGGAGGAGGATAATGGTGAAGACAAAGATGATCTGCGGGCACACACATACACACATAGGGTGAATTCGCCTAATGTGGGACATTTTTTGCAATTTAGACTTCTGGTGTATATTGTGATATGAAGCAAACACTTTCAATCTACATCCTGTACCATTCTGAAATCCTTAGGTTGTGATCTAATGGTATCCAAAGAGAAAATTCTGATATCACACTCCTAAAAGAAATACCATACATATTTCAACTCTTATTGCAAAGTTTTTTGCGGCAATTTCCGTTCCCTAATGTGGGACAGTCATGCTCCTAATGTGGGACACTAAAAAGTCTGTTTAAAAGTCATCTTAATATACATGATAAATGCTAGATTGCAAACCAGTGTTCAATAATATCACTTATTGTCCTAGTTCTGCTTCATCTTCTATAGTATTAATGGTTTTCTACCAATTGTGTGGTGGATGTGACCTTTTACCGTGCGCTAGAGAGTGGACTTAGGGTCATTCCCAGCCGTGGTCAACAACTTCAATTGTGGGACACCACCATCCTCAGTGATCTCCCTATATTCACTAATGTCTTCCCTCATCCTGTCTTTTTTCCACTGGTTGAGTTCTCTTGCTTGATTATTTTCCTTTCTTTTCCCATGTTTTCTTTCCCTGATTTTGTCTCATTGCCTTACTCTTTTTTGCCACTGTGATCTGAAATACATTCCATTTAATTAATCAGTAATGTGCTATCCTTTGATTACTTCTAAACACAACATTTTTCATGAACATTATCAAAAAAGACAAGATTTAGAAACAAGAAAGAAAAAAATTCAGAGCCATTTACTCCTTTAACAGTATTATGACCACTTCCAGTTAATATATATAATTTTCTTTTGTTGTAAAATATTCAAAACAATGCATTATAACAATAAAGCCATGTAAACAACCATTGTTATTGTTCAACCTATTAGTTTTACCTGGAAAAGCACTGTCCCACATTAGGAAAAACCACCTGTCCCGCTTTAGGAAAGCATGTTTCCTAAAGTGGGACAGTAGAAATGTTGATCAAAATCCTAAATATTGAGAATGGTTACACCATATTAAGATATATTTTAATGCATCAACATATTATAAACACATTTTGACAAAAAATTGCAATAATTTTGTTTTTTTTAATAAATTATGGCCTTAACATTATTTATGTCCAAACCCTAAGTACCTAGCATTTTGGTGGTCTTCACACAGGGTGCCTCCGGTTTGAAGGCTGTCCCTCCTAAACCTATGATTGGACATTTGAGATGTCATGTGATTTTGATAATGCAATATCACAGCTTGTGTGAGACCACATTTACATTAACTTTCTTTTGCTATAGGAAGACCTACACCCATTTAAGCTTAAGTGTCCCACATTAGGCAGTGTCCCACATTAGGCGAATCCACCCTACACACAGCTCAAGTTCACCTCAGTGGTGATATCATCTTACCTGACAAGACAAAGAAAAAGATGAAGGTCTGAGGCATTTGACGGCAGTTAGTGGAGACAGCAGCCATCCTGTGAGTAACTGTGTGTGTGTTCATTTCCCAGTTAGACAACACCATAGTGTGACACTGATGGAGCTGTGTGGGGGGGTGCTGAGGGAGGGGCAAGAGACACACTGTGTTTCTGTGTCTGTGGATGGTTTAGTGTGTCTGTGTCTATGTGTGTGTGTGCATGTGGATGATGATGATGATGAAGTCGTCCGTGCTCACAGTGAGATGTAAAACCATTAATCTTAAGTATCAGTGAACTTTAACAGGAAGTTGTTTACACTATGGAGAGAAACACTGAGGACAAAAGGACATTTTCTCTGTGTAACACACACACACACACACACACACACACACACACACACACACACACACACACACACACACACACACACACACACACACACACACACACACACACACAGATGCACAGTCTCTGGCTGTGGAGATGTCACTGTCACACAAAGGACTCATTATATTCACATCAAATTATTCTGTTTCCTTCAATTCTATGAAGGAAACATAATCTTTATGAAAGTCTATTCAGCTATATTATCAGTTTATTGCTCTGTATGATTAGTTTATTTATCTGTAAAATCAGGTCATTGATCTTTATGGTCAAGTTATCAGCGATGACAAAAGTAGCTACCCAGATTCTTTACTTGAGTAGAAGTAAAAGTACCTGTGTAAAAAACAACTTTGGTGATCCAATTATCTACTCATGTAAAAGTAAAAAGTGCAGGCTATGAAATGTACTCAAAAGTATTATTATAAGTAAAAAGTATTTCTATTGCATGATTCACTGCAAAGCAAATAACCACACGATAATTCATCTGGAATCCATTTCATCAGTGTTTTTGAACAAACATTGTTCACTTACCTGCCAGACACAAGATGTATCCTAAAGTACTTCAACCTACTTGACGTTGCACAGAAACCCGTCTATTCTGCTACTTCTTATTTGCAAGATAGAGTTGATTATTGATTGACTATAATTTTAATATTGACAAGTGGAAAATGAAAACGGCATAGGCATCTCCCCATAGACTGTAAAAGCATCTTCCTTACAATGTGAAAGATCCCCCCCCAAAATTTACTGTTGTTACCCCCTGCTGTGGCCCCCACCAGAAAATACTCTGGACCCGCCCCTGGATTCTTTTACAGATACAGCTGTAAAGGAATCACACTGAAGAACATACGACCTATGTCTTTGGTTTTTGTCCTCTGCGGTCTGAACCATCTGAACCCTTCCTCCGTCACTGGGTGGCACTAATGCTCCGGTGTAACTAACACTAACCTCCACCACAGAGGAAGAGGCGGGCGGACAGAGAACCGTTGCCGGGTAAGGGGAAGTAGCAGCAGGCGTTGTTCCTAGGAAGCATCATGGCTGCCGTGCATAGCTTACGGGTGTCTGTGAAGTCGGACAGCGGCTCGGATCGCTCGGACTCGGATTCAGATTCCGAGTCGGAGCGAGATGCCCGCGAGGCCGAGCCCATGGAGGTGGAGGAGGGGGAGCTGGAGCTGGAGGCCGACGACGTCTCCGTGAACCGCTCTCTGAAGACGTTGGTGCCGGTAAGTGCCCCGGACTAGGCCCCGTCAGGCTGGGGGACTGGCGTCTCCTCTGGCCGGAGGATCCACTTGAATGTCGGTGTGTGATTACTGGGACTCCCGGCTCAGTGTCCGGGGACCGGCTGTGGCCACCGCGGCTGCTGGCGGGTCTCCTGCCCGCTAGGAGCCAGTAGACACGGACCTTACGGGTCTAGCTTGTGGCCTTGTTGCTATGGTTCTGGAGCTGCAGTTCAACGGTTGTTTTTTCCCACTTAGGTAGGCTACTTGTTGCTGCACCGCACGTGCATCACCAGACTCTCAGTAGAAAACTGTAAATGTAACATTTTTACCGGTAAAACGCAGTCGTTGTGCATGATTTAAAACATTTTTAAAATCTTATGCTAACTTAATCACCCACCAATTTTGCCTGCTCGTAAGTTACGCACCGTAGTTTCATTAGCTAGCCTAACGTTAGTAGTAGTAGGCGATATGAATGGTTGTACCTGTGTTGTCGTTTTTAATAATCGTATCGTCCGTGAACCATTGTGACTGAAAGAGTTTTACACCTGGGTTTTACTATCAACAATGAAACAAGTAAGTAAGTAAGTAAAATGTTATTTATATAGCACTTCTCACAGAGAAGACTCACAAAGTGCTAGGTACAAGTAAGTAACAACAAAAGCAGCACCACATTTTACAGCGGCACAATACAAACAATACAACACCCCCAGGCTTATTCAAATGCCTGCCTAAACAGATACGTTTTTAATAGTAATCCTTAATAAAAAGTAATCCTTAGGGGTTTAATGATTCAGACTGATGTTAGTCAGTCAGTCAGTAGTTAGTCAGCAAACAGCAGCTACATTCCTTGTAAATCTGTGGATTGTGGTAATAAAATGTGCTGAGATCCTGTTCTATCTGACAGACAGATTGGAATGACTTTGGCAGGTTTTTCAATAGGAGTTGGATGTTACTGTCATATGGAAGAAAGTTAAAGATAGGGTTGAAGATCCTATTCTGGAGCATTTTTTACAAAATAGTTTGAAATCCTCTTCACACTCTGATTGAAACCAATTAATTAAATGCCTTTTCACGAAAATGAAAATAGTCAGTCACCATCCAATCATCTTCAACGCGACGTTCAAGTCAAATTTTATTGTCATATGTACCGGAGACAGCGTCACACAGTACAATGAAATTCTTATTCTGTGATACCTCCACTAAGTCAATTGGATCGTGATGTGTCAAGCTGCCGTCTCTGCCCCCTGAAAGCAGCCGTTGTGAACAGGGCTGTTTTGAGAGGATGAAAAGAGCTGTGATGTTTGATCCTTGGGGGATTTTGACCGAAGCATGTCACAGACATGTCTTTAAGACACCTGGGAACTATTTTAATTTGTGGAAAGGGGGCAGAATATGTCTCCTTTAAATCACATTTTCCATAGGTTTTTAAAATGTTGAGCCTCCTCCACACATTTGTTACATGTGTTTGAACCATATTTCAGGGATCATTGCAAAAGATTTGAGTGAGTAAACATGAGGAATATCAGTTTTTGGAATTTTCTGCTGCCCAGTATCCAAAGATCTCACATATAAGGGTTTGTAAGACGGTTTCACAGTTGTAAAGCTTTTGTGTGCGTCTTGTTTATTGATGGAATTCTTCCATGGTACATAAATGGTCTCATTGATGTTACTTTTCCCACAGTCCCATGAACACCTCTTTACTGGATGCTGTTTTGCAGGATACGAGTCGGCGGTACGAGAACAAAGCTGGGGCTTTCATCACAGGGATTGATGTCAGCTCAAAGGTACAGTACCTCTACCTTTTCTCTCCTACTTGGATGTATTAAACCCTTCCTCCACTTGGAGCTTTTTATCTACCAATGGCACGTGCTGTTATTCTGGTAACGTGTGTGTGTGTGTGTGTGTGTGTGTGTGTGTGTGTAACCAGGAGGCAATCGAGAAAAAAGAGAAGCGAGCCAGACGTTTCCATTTCCACGGGGAGGAGAGCATTGGACAGAATGTGCTTCTGGATAAAGACTCCATGAAGAAAGGTGAGAGGACGAGCAATGCCTCCTCAACTTGCGCTGCTCTGTGACTGAAAACAACAGAGAAACAGAAAGCAGAATGTTTGCTGAACCCATTTCCCGCTGCCTCTTCTGTTCTCAGCCATCCCTTCACTGCGCATGGAGGCCATTTACGTGACGGGCGTGGATGACATGAGTACACAGGACGTGTTCGGGTACTTCAAGGAATATCCTCCAGCTCACATTGAGTGGATCGATGATACGTCCTGTGAGTGCACCGAGCGAACACGAACACACACGCACACACACACACACAGCTCCCATGTGTCTCAATGCCACCTGATCATTTTCTAGGTAATGTGGTTTGGCTGGATGACGACACCTCCATCCGTGCCCTCATCAACACCAGCCGCATGCCCGAGCCACAGGACGCTGTCGCCACGGAGACAGAGAGCGGCAGCCAGCCTGGCGAGCAGAGCAAAGGTTGGTGTAGAAACACAAACAGGCACTCGGCTCCTCTCGGCCTCCCAGAGCCACACTGACACTTGTTTGACATCTCACAGATCAGCGGGGTCCGAGGTCAGACGACGACGATGATGATGATGAAGAGGAGGAGGGCGAGGTTGACGAGGACGGGGCGGAAACGGTGAAGGAGAGCAGCAAGGAGGCTGAAGCGAAAGACAGCGATGGAGAGGAGGAGCAGAAGACAAAGACGGAGGGAACACAGGTAGAGCAGAGTGATGCTGATGCTGAGGCTGTTTACATGGAAACCATCTGAACAGAAAACACAAAAGTGGCGTTGCGTTTTTACTTTATTCCGTGTTTAGACGAGCGTTTTGAGGGGATATCTGTGTGCAAACGGTGATGCGAAAGTTTGTGGATTTCAATGTTGTATGCAGGGGCGTAGCACCAAATTCTGGGTCCTGTACACTCTAAATGTCAGTGGGCCCCTATCCATGCCAGTGCACGAAGCCACTCGTAACGTTCTGAAACCTCGATTTATGTTTTTTGGGCAGCATAAGGACAGCTAGCCTCCAGGTCATTTAATCTGGGCTCACTGACGTTACACTTGTCGCTGGCCACTGTCTATGGGCAGACTAAACCCTTTTGCGCCTCCAAGAGGGGGCCCCCAGAATGTCCAATATGTTGGGAGGACTGTGACAAGAGTTCATTCTCTCAGTTGATGTTACCAATATATTTTAAATAAATTATGACACCAATTAATTGGAGGGTCCAATTCATTTGAAATAAAAACATCACACAAAAAAATAATCATTTCAGGATTTTCATGGTCCCGGGGGTAGTCAGGTCCCCTTTTCCCCCCACTACCACGCCCATGGTTGTATGCACACCAGGCGGCTAGGTGGCAGTCTGCACGCTGCATACTGGTGCATGCCTGTGATGTAAACGTGCACGCGTCGTGAGCAGATCGGAGCATGCATTTTTACTAGGGATGTCCAATATTGGAAAGATTGGATATCCGATATGCGATTCCGATAATAACCGATACCAATATGCAGGCTTTTCCCCCCAAAAAAACTAATTAACAACATACCTCCTGTCAGGAATTAAGACATTACTGTATGACTACATCTATTGTGATGCCCCACTGGATGCATTAAACAAATTAACATTGTTTATTTATTTACAGACACACACACACATGGACAGACGGACAGACAGACACACACACAGACACAAAGCGCTCTGACTGACAGACCAAACCATACGCTGTGCGTTGTACCGCAGCGCAGGCTGATTGACTTGAATGGGGTGCTACATTGCTACAACGTGCGGGATGGCGACGATCGGAGCAGAGAAGGATTTTGAGGAAATCTGGGAGTGACGCGCGAACAGCCAATCATTTAACAGACACGTGTGCTCTCTGTCTGGCTCCATGAAACAGCCTATCTTACCACTGGATACTACGAGTGACAGGCGAACAGCCAATCATGTAACAGCTGTGTAGCTCAGTTGCAGCACCATCGCACCATACAACAGAACAGGTGTAGTAAGAACACGTGGACTATTATTGTCCGTCAGTGGCGGCAATAATTACGTAGCGCCGGTCCACCGCTACTTATCTCACTACCAAATCCAGACATTACGTTATCGGGTTTTCATTATCAGCAGATAAACCGATATGGACAGATATTAAATTTCTATGCTAATATCGGCCAATATTATCGGACATCCCTAATTTTTGCCCTTTAGATGGGAAAGCGACAGCGGAGTGTTTTCAAGATTTCCACTCTGGAGGGTGGTTTCCCTTTTTTTGCATTTTACAGGGATGCAAACAGCGCGCCGAAAAGCGAAACTCGCTTTTTTCATGACCAATTAGGTGACTTGTGTGAATTGTTCAGATCCGAAGAGTTTTTGTTTTGAGGGGAGGAGGGGGGGTCTCAGCGTCTCAGCGTCTCAGCTGGGGTCAGTAAAATGTTTTTCAAACAGGCTGACAGTGACAATCACGTGAAACTGAGGCGAACTCATTCATGGTTGTCTCTGATTATACTGATAACAGCCTACCGTCATGTAGACGCGACATGCGCGCTCATTAAAGCGGCGCGTATCCGCGTGCAGTCGGTGCGACGGCGACGCCGTTTTCCCCCGTGGAGCTGTGCACCGCGGACACGCACGGTTCCCTACGTTGCTGTGTCAGGCAGGTGTCTCCACGGAGCTCTGCCCCGTTTCAGAGGTGAAGGAAGCTCTAAAGACGTCGCCTCCGCGATGTAGAATGTGTTCAATTAAAGTGAAACTAACACATTATATAGGCCTATATGTCTATTACACACTGAATGAGACATCCCATGTCTTTATTTATTCAGTTTATGTTAATAGTAATAATTATGACTAACATTCAGTGAAGACCTAAAAATCAGTATCTCCAAAATGGAAATATTGCAAAGGAATTTTTTTTTAAGTATTTTAATATAGAAATGTTGGCCTTCTGAAAACTATGTCCATCTATATGCACTCAATACTTGGTTGGGGTTGAACTACTGGAAATTGACTTTTCCGTGATATTGTAATGTAATCATTTGTTAATGGTGAACCCCCCCCTTGGAAATTCCTCTCTTTTTTGGTCCTGACCCGTTTGCATCCCTGATTTTAAGCCCCAAAAACGCCATCGCCGTCTAAACGAAAGGCACATCCTATAAAATATTTAGACGTTATATGCGAGAGTTGTTGTGTAAACTGATCAGGTGTGTTGCTCAGGAATGACTGTGTGTATGTGTGTGTGTGTCAGATGGACGACCTGTCGAGGGCGGAGAGAGAGTCTCTGCTGAGGAACGACCTGCGACCAGCGATCAAACCCTTCAAAGGAAATAAACTCCTCCTGCGCTTCGCCACTCAAGGTCTCACACAGACACCAAAGCACTGAGCTGTGGTGTGCATTCACACACTGAATTTATAATAAGCTCAATAAGAGTGTTTGATTTGAGTGTGTGTGTGTGTCTGTGTAGATGATAGGAAGGAACCAGGAGCCGCACGCCGTAGCAGATACTACATGAAGTACGGAAACCCCAACTACGGCGGCATGAAGGGAATCCTCAGCAACTCCTGGTCAGACTCACACTCTTCATTCATCACTTTAATAAGTTGTTTTGCCCCATGTTGGGACAGGAGCTGTTGGTTACATGTGGTGTGATAATCCAGAGCAACCAAAACAACAACTGATCATCGTGTGTGTGTGTGTGTGTGTGTAGGAAGAGGAGGTACCACAACCGCCGCATCCAGCGTGACGTGATCAAGAGTAAGAAGCCTCTGATCGGAGACAGTATGGGACACACACCACCATACACACACCGGCACTCAGGTAAGACCAGGTCAAACCCAGTTTCAGGACCAGATTCCAGTCAGGTGTTCAGGTCCAGTCTAGTCCAGATTGAGTCTTGAGTCCAGTCCAATCTGAGATCAGTCAAAGCCTGGTCTGAGTCCCAGGCTGAGAACTACTACTGAGAACATTATTGAGGTCTTGATTCGATTACCAACCGATTTTCAACGATTATCAGTTCGATTTTCATTTATTGTCAGTTATGATTTCCCATTTGACACAAACAGTAACCAAAGTACACCACAACAGGGGTGCAAACCTGTCACCTTTCGGCGAAATTCGCCGTTTTGGATCCCAAACGGGTCATTTGTGTGATTCGTGTAAATCCGCAATAAAAAAAATTTGACGAGGGGGGGGGGGGGTCCGGCGAGACGAGCCGAGCCAATGCACCTGTCTCTTTAAGACGCGTGCAGATGAAAACAAGTGGTGGCAGCGCTGCTCTTATGTCCAGCAATACACACCTGAAGCTTCACTTATAATACTAACTAACTAACGCGACTGCCACAGTTGTTAGATTTAATCACGAGTTTAACCAGCCAGCGGTAAACCCAGGGCTATGTCTCACTGTACAGCCCAGCTACATCAAAACATGCCTGTGCTAAGAAATAATCTGCCCTGTAGCATGGGTGCTATGGGTAAACAACAAGAAGAAGCAGAGCAGTGGATCAGCTGGTCACTTGTGGAAACGTTTGTGAGCATGGCGAGTGAAAGAGTCGGAGCTAGAAGATGCGTCAGCAGCGTTGTATAGGTGCTGTATGGGACCGCGTGTGTGTGATGACCGCGATCGCGACCAATTAGCGATTTAGCCCGTTTAGCATTTATTAGCGCTGCAGCGCGACCTGCAGCAGCAGCTGGAGCAGCAGGAGGAGGAGGAGGAGGTTGACTGACTGTGGCAGGACACCTCTGCCTCTGTTTCACTTTATGTTGCTGGTAAATAATGTGGTTGTAAAAGTAGTAGGCTAAAGTTAAATTATTTAGTATGCACTAATTAAAGGGGCAGAGCTTTAAGAGACATTTTAGCTTTTATATTTTATAAGATATAATTTTTGTAAGAACCACAATTAATAAATATAGGTTATATATTTCAGTGAATCTAATTGTTCTTAGCATTTGTTAGATAACTTTATTTGCCCAATAAATTAAAACATGTTGGAACTATGAATGTCTCCTCTCTTGCAGCCAGAATCTCACCTACTTTTAACCTCAGACTGTCACAATGATGTATCAGACTGCCTCAATCTTTCAGTTTTAACCTAAATATACAAGACATGATTGATTTTCCCAACGATCAAAGTAGCCTATACCAAACCGAACCGAAAACCATGACCACAAAACCGTGAACCAAACCGAAAAGTGGATTTTGTGAACCGTTCACCCCTAGTAAATATATCACGCCTGTTATATAAAAATTAGTTGTTTGTCTTTGAAGACCCTCTTCACATGTTTCAAAACCACGAGCAAAAGCTTGAAACCTGAGTAAATCTGGACCCTAGTCTCATGCTAAAATTGACTGTAAATTCACCTTTAAAGTTGTTGTTTTTTTAAATTTCCCCGGGGGAGCATGCCCCCGGACCCCCTAGGGGGGTCGGTATCTTGTCACCTTTTTTACCCCTGATGAGTTTGCACCCCTGCACAAACTTAATTAATTTAGTTAGACCTCAAAGCTCCTTCAATTTGTGTTGTGTAGTTTTAGTTAGTTACGTGTGGATGCAAGGCCAAATAGTGCAGAGAAACACAAGGTTTCAAAAATACCCGTGTTCGTATGGACGGCTCCTCAGAAGGCCAACAAAGGGTCAATTGGACTCAACTCGACAATGTTTTGTTGCCGGTGTATGTTTCAAAATAGCTGTCATTCAAAAAGAGATTTAGCATTTAGACAGATCCTCCAATCATCATGCAGAAGCCCAGCGTCCAGGCCTGGCCCTCTGCTCCATTCACTCCCAGAGACACTGACAACATCGCAGCATTTATCCAATGACCGTCTAGTTTAGCCCCATTGAAGTCCAAGAAAATCAGTCGACCTGCAAGTAGCTGATTCTGAACCAACTGGTCTTGGATCAGTCCTCTGGTTACAAGGGCCGGTTTAATGCAACTTGCAGCTTTTGTTATTTGACTCTTTGTCCGGTTGTTTTGGCAGGAAGTGAAGTTACGTTGTGAAGTCTGGCCGTGAATTGCAATAACAAGATGATTCTTCTTCTGTCTTCTCTTCTCAGCTGACCTGGTCAACTTGCCAGAGGAGCCCATCAAGGAGGAGGAGGAGGAGGAAGAGGACGGCGATGAGGACATGGACTCTGATGACAGGGTGGTGGAGTACAGGGAGCGAGGAGAAAGGGGCAGTGGCTCACGTTCAGTGGGGGCAGGGGGGCTCCGCAGCCGGGCAGAGCGCTCTCCATCACCCTGGTCGGAGTCGGATGAGATGGACTACGACCTGGAACTTAAGATGATCTCCACGCCATCGCCCAAGAAGAGCAAGAAAATGACAATGTATGCTGACGAACTGGAGACACATCTGAAGAGCATCAGGTCAGAGCTGCTGCCACCACTTTGTCTTTCCCTGTCCTCACCTGTCTCTCCAGAGTTTTGCTGGACATTCTGCTTTGGTTTTTGTTGCTCTCAATCACCTGAAAATATTTCCACACTGCTGGCCTGACTCCTCGTTGCCCGCCTTGCAGTCAAGTGCTGTAAACTGCGTGCTGCAGTAAAGTGGTATCGATGTTGTGGTATTGGTGGCGGTATCGGTGCATCACTAGTTTCAACCCTTTGTTTTTTCACACTTGTGACCATTAAAGTGGACAGATTTGTCTGAGTAGCACCATGGCAACTTCTACAAGGAATTAATTCCGGTATTTTGTTTTGTCTCCTGAGCAGGAACCGGATCGGGGGGTCAGGATCACAGAGCAGGACCAAGTCCCCGTCACCCACCAAGGTGACGGATGTTCGGCAGCTGCTGGAGGAGAAGAGGCAGGGAATGTCCCAGCACAGACAGCCCCCCCCAGTGGCCAGCAGTGGGAAAACAGGTGTCCTATTTACCCGGCACATCTGATGACCTCAGTGAGTGACTATAGCAGCTGATCAACCTGACTCTGTGTCCACAGATGTACGACAGAGACTTGGCAAGAGACGGTACTCCCCCGACAGAGAGCAGTCCCCTCCTCCCGTCTCCCCTAGAGACGCTCCCTCAGTCAGAGAACCAATCAGAGATGTCCATCGTAGACTGGGTGTGGCCAGTCAGGACAGCAGAGGCCACTACTCCAACACATCCAAAGACAGGAAGACAGGTACAGAGCTATATTTTCCTCATTTTGTACATCTGTCTCATTCTTATGCCCCTTTTGTTGTCCAGAGCTGACGATGCAGCTAAAACACACTGTAAACAGGCATTAATAAGTAGAGGAAAAACCAGGCAATCTGGCAACACCTATCAGCTGTTTGGATCAGCAGAGTGATACAGCGCGTCGTGGAGACTGTCTGTGTGGAGGAATACTGACCCAGTTGGTTAGTAAAAGATAAACGGGGTTAGAGAGGGAAGTAAGTAATTTGAGAATTTTATAAAATAGTAACGCAATAGTTACTTTTCCTTGTAATTACTTTCATCACGTTGTAACTCAGTTACTTTTTGGGGAAAGTAAAGTAGTAACTACCGTATAACTAATACTAGGCAAGGCAAGGCTAGGCAATTTTATTTGTATAGCCTGTTTTTTTAAACAGTTTGTCTCAAAGGGCTTTACATGGCATCATAACAACATCCTCTGCCCTTAGACCCTCACATCTGCTGAGGAAAAACTCCATAGAAAACCCTTTTAACAGGGAAAAATCTGAGAAACCTCAGGGTGAGCAACAGAGGAGGGATCCCTCATCCAGGACGGACAGACGTGACATACGGTAGATGTTGCATGCAGACAAGAAAACAGTTTATAACAGAGAATGTGGGAAACATGGAGGCCAAACTACAAAGTACAACAGATAAAGATAATGAGAGGAGAGGAGAGGAGAGGAGAGGGCTCCATGTAACCAGATGCGTCCCCCAGCAGTCTAAGCCTATAGCAGCGTAGCTATAAAATGGTTCAGTTCATGTCGCAGTTCAAATGTCCGTAGTAGGAGCACAAAACAGACTCCCCCAAACCAGTGGGTGACGGGTGCTACGTCCATTCTTTATACAGTCTATGGCAGTGACTAACAAGGCGCCACATAGCTAATGTTTGTCTGTTTGACTTTTGAACCCCCCACCCCCCCCTTGGCTGTAGGTGGCTTGTGGAGCAGACTCGGCTCCGGCGATGATGGTGGCTCTGGATCTCACGAGCACAGACCAAGCGGCCATTCATCAGGCCTGTTCTCCTCCGCATCATCATCAGGACGCGGCGACAGCTGCAGCACCGACACCAGCAGGAGGAGACGGGGCGAGGGACAGGAGAAAGAGGAGAGGGAGGCGGGGGGGGAGGGGGAGGAGGAGGAGGAAGAGGAGGACGACTCGACGCTTCAGAGGGTTTGGGGTGCCATGATCAAGCAGAAGCAGGAGCGTCTGACCCACAAGATGAAGAAGAGCCGACTGGACAACCTTCCGTCGCTGCAGATCGAGATCAGCCGCGACAGCAGCGACGAGTCTGATGCCTGAACCTGATTTTTTGGGGGGTGAGGGGGAGGGAGAGGCTCTGACCCCTGACCCCTGACCTCTGAACTCCACATCACATATTTCTTCTGAGGACAGAACATATTGACACATCACCTGAGGCCTGTGAGATGACAGGAGCTGCTGTAGTTTACAGAAGAATGACTTTGCAGGTTGACAGTAGGGAGATCCTGGTCTCAGTCCTGGTCCTGGTCCTGGTCAACTTCCCAACATGTGTCTTCAAATGTTGAGAATCTGAATCCAAAGCTCCAGCTCTGTTCATTTTTACATCTCCTGACTACATTCACATTCAGATCCCTGATCATCTCCTGAACAGAGTCCCAGCTCATGTCAGAGGTCAGAGGTCAATGAACCTGACCTGAGCATTTCACCGCACATGAGACGGAAAAATAATGAATGTGAAAAACCGCTTTTCCTGGACCCCATAATAGCTGAGAATTGGAATCCAGCTGCAGCTCAGATCAGATGATCCATAGTCAGGAACCAGTCTGGTGTCAGTCACCTGGATTAAACCATCAGCTGATCCCAGGTCAGTTAAACATTGATTCTTATCAGATCAGTAGATTTGAACCAGGAACCTCAGTGTCAGGATCAAACAGCTGATCAGGTGTCAGACGGTTTGGTTCTCCTGTATGGGCGGGGGGTGGATGGGGGATCCTCACCTCGCCACCTGCCCTGTCTGTCATCAGTGAATCTTTCCCTTGTCACCGTGGAGATGGACAACCTGACCGACCCCCTTCATGTCTCTGCCTTGTTGGGACCATTCCTCCTCCACATCTCCACCAGTGCAAAATATCATTCACAAAAAGCGTGTTTCCAGGTCTTCTATCAGGCGTCAGTATTGGGTTGTGTTGTTGATGAAGAAAGAAGAGACAAAGACTCTTTGTCTGAGGTCGTTGTCAGACATGTCGAACATTTGCTATTTGAATTATCATCATCATCATCATCACCTGTGCTATCAAGTGTCAGCCAACAGACGGTGTCTGTCTGTCAGACATCCTGGAGTACAACTCCAGTAACATTATCTGTGTTACTTTGTTTTTCTGTTTGTTTATTGTTGTTTTTAAATCCAGCTTGTTGGGGCCATAGTGAATGACTTCCAGTTAGTAACATCAAAGGGCTGGTTATGAATTCAAACATTAAAACGTCAGTGTGTGATTTTTATTTGACAAAATGAATTTCTGTGTTTATTCAGTAAAAATCTGAATGTGAACATGTACATGTGTCGTCATGAACTTGGTTTAAATTAAATCAGATTTTCATCATCCACTAATCTGCAGATGATTTTCTGTCATTGATCTTAAACTATATGGACAAGCAGCAATGTCTGAGGAATAGTAATAACACATCTTGATGTGATTATTAAGAGGTATTAGCAGCAGCAATTGTAAAATTAATTTATAAAGAAAGCATTAATCATCAGTAAATACTAAAGATTTAACGGAAACGGCAATTAATAAACCATTTGATAAAGACCATCATTCAGTCATGAGCTGAATTTAAAAAACAGTTTGAAAAGTACAGAAAAAGATTTTTCTGGTTTCTCTTAAATTTCTTTTTCTCAGCTGCTTTTCCTGTCAGCTAGTCGATTAGTTTATCCTCTTTGACACCCTGGGCTTCAGTGCTGCAGATCCAATAAACCAGCCTGGTCGGGAAGTTAGAAGCTCTTTGGTTGTCGAGTTAACCAGTCATACCAGTTTTTACCAGCACTGAATAATGAAGTTGGAATCAAAAGAGATGCCCAAGAAGTAATGAGGTGAACTTTGTATTCAGGTTGTTAGGGTCAGTGAATAATGAATCATGATTATTGCAACACTTTAATCAGGAGACTTCTGATATTTAATATCTGGAGAGATAGCAGAATATCATGGAAGGTAATATCAATCATAATGAATGTAGCAGTGGTCACAGTGTGGAGCTCACGCCACAAGACTTACATACGTTAAATAAATTCTGTTTTTATCATTTGATTATGTGTTCTGTTAAATTGTGTTAAATCACTATTTGGCATCTAAAAATGAATTTTTCAGATGTTAACATTTTAACCAACCTTAAATTTTTATTTTGCTCCAGCATAGGCTATATTTTGTAAATGTTTTGGGTAGCTGATAGCCTAAATATTCAGTTTGATGATGGAAACAGAAACTGTGTGAGATCAGGAGTAGGAGCACCTCCAGTCTTGGCCAAAGACAAAACCTGCTGTAGAAACCATGTTGTTTTATGTTCACACACACAGTTTGAGCGACAGATCCATCTCCATCTCTGGTGTTTGGTTACTGTGTCTAATAATATGCACCCAGTCAGTATAGCCTGACATGGCAGCTCCAACACAGACAGGGTTAAACTCTAAGATCAGATTAGTCTCAGTCATGAATGACTCATTTCTCCCAACACATGGAAACGTGTGGAGCTGCCACCAGTGTTATGTTCAGTCTGACACTGCCTACAGCAAACAGTGCTCATGCTCATTAGATTTTTGATAGCTTTGACAATAAAGGAACCAAAGGATGAACAATCAACCAAGCAATTTATATTATATTATATAATATAACCTAAAGTTGTCTTCAAATGGCCCTCAGCTTTTAAAGATGATTGCATATCATTCACAATATTGGTGTTGGTTCCAGCAGAATACATTCAATTTCAAATATTAATAATTTTTCCTCAATAAGCATCATATTCTGTTTGTTTGGCATGTGCTTACGCAGCGAAGTCTGGTTGCTCTGAGTTTTCACTCAAACTTTACTTTATTGTTGTTGTATTTTTGTATGTTTTTGTTGTATTTTGTCAACTACTGATGGATACTACTTCTGTGGGAAGAGGAGTCTGCTTAGAAGAGGGGATTCTTTCATTGAAAACAGAGTTGTTGTTCTCGTGGTTGCTGTGCTGCTGGTGCAAAGAAGAAGAAAAACATTTTTTCAACCCCTGGAGGGAAATTAAAATTGTCCAGCAGCTTACATAACTGAAAATGATATGATATAAATGCCAAGTGAAGATTTCTTGGTGAGCTTGTCTAGTCTGTTACCCCAGCAGACAATGGCAAAGAATGTACTTGAATGATGGACTGAACATGCGCAGCATTACATTACAGATGTCAAAGGACCTGAGTCTTCTTAAAAAGAAGAGCCTGCTTTGTGTCTTTTTGTACACAGCACTTGTGTCAAGTCAAGTCAAGTTTTTTTTTTATATAGCACCTTTAGCCAAGGCACTTTACAATTAAAAACAAATAATTACAGTTAAATACATCAGATAAAAGCACAATAAAATAAACATAAAATATAAGAAACAATGAGAACTGCCATGATAAAACAATCAGTCACTTAGGAGTGTTAAAAGCCAGAGAGAAGAGGTGGGTTTTGAGCAGGGATTTAAAATTTTATAAATTTGGAGCTGTTCTAATGCAGAATGGCAAGTTGTTCCAAAGTTTTGGAGCAGTGACTGCGAAGGCTTGATCAATTGTGTGTACAGACAGGTACTTGTATGACTGAACCCACTCCATGTCCACCCCATCCACAGTCACCCATGGCAACTGCTTTAGTTCCGTGTGAAGTTCTCCATGAAGTCGTTGCAAGGATATGGACTAAACATCCTGAGGCACATTTATATAGTAGACTTCAATCGTGTCTCCCTGATGGACTAATTGGGGGATGTGGTGCAGAGATGCACACTGAACAACTCAAATCATCCACTATGTAACACCATGATGGACCAAAAGAACAGCAGTGGTGGACGATTCCTCTCTCTTTGCTGCAGGACAGAGAGATAGCCTACAGAAGATCCTTCATACCTACAGCCATCAGGCTTTTTAATTTGGGTAGATGAGCTGCCAGACAAATAAATTTACCATTGAGGATTAATAAAGTCATTCTTTTTCTTATTAATGTTAAGGTAATTGAAATCACAAATATGACTAAGATTGTGTCAGCACATTACTGTGCATCGTCAGCTCTGGACAACAAAAGGGGCATGAGCTCCAGCGTCTTTTTATCAATGCAGAAAACAGGGGTGATACACAGTTATGAAGACATTTAAAAACCAGTCTGATGTTACAGTAAATGATGAAGTTTTCAAAGAAGATTGTGTTTTCTCAGGATGTGTTATCATGCAACCCTAGTAATAATATTTATCAAATACAGACTGAGATATATGTTGAATATAGAAGCAATGTTTTAACAAAAAAGATGCTGTTTATTTCTTTTATTGCTTATGATAGACTACTCAAAAACAGAACAGGCAAATAAACTAGATGAATTATAAACAGAACAGGCAAATGAATCAGTGTACATTAAGACTGAGATAATAATTCCCAAAATAACTTATTTGTATTCCTTATGTGGGAAATGAGCACTTTCTATGAGACAAAATGCAGCATATATTGTCTCTGTTGATGGTCTAACAAAAAAGATGCTGTATGTTCTTTGCTATCCTAATCAGTAAATTAAGCAAAATAAGACCAACATTAGGATGTTAAAAATAGAATAGGCTGGAGAGGGTTAATCAAACCCACTGTGAAGCCAGGGAACAACATTCAATTGTATGGAGGTGTCCAAGTCTGGACCAGAGCTGCTGTGTCTATCCGAACCAGATCATCAACAAATGAAAAACAAGATCATTCTGAAATATTCTGTATTTTTGTCTAACTTTACTGTAAGTTCATGTAGGGTGAAGTCAGGTAAAATGGGCCACTTTTTGGTAAACGATTAATAAGACCATCAAAAACGCTATGCATGAAATCCATTGATATTTTTAAAAATCGACATAGGTCTCTTAAATGTTTCTGTGTGAAAAAAAAATTAAAAAGTATAATTATTTTGGAATTATGAGAGTTAAAGTATCGGGATATTCCCTCTCGAGGTACGATGAAGGTTCAGGTAAAATGGGCCAGCCGTTCAGTTAAATTGGGCCAAGAGAGAACAACACAGTAATTTTAGCAGAAATCATTTAAATTTTAATAATTAATTGACACTACTACTAAACTACAACACTAAACTTAACATTAACAGTGAATACATAAGAGGTTGAAGACATTTTTTAATCTTAAAATGCATTTTAAAATTGCATGATCATGTTGTTGCTATGCTCTTTGTTAACTGACTATGTTATAGGCTCTTTTACTGTGTGTGTATGTGTGTGTGTGGCATTATAGATGCCATTTTTCCCCCCACAGTGCTAATGGCACCATGAGTGGCACTGACCAACCTTGGATATATATCTAACTTTGAACATGTTTTGCACCCTCAATTTCTGTGTAACTTCAGTGTGAGACTGTGTTTTGTATGTGGCCCATTTTAGCTGAAATGCATGGCTCAATTTACCATGATGCATTAAGGTAAATTGAGCCACCCACAAAAAATGCATTTAAATTAAAAATAAGTAAGCTTGGCAAGAATTTTGCATTCTATCCAATGGGGGGAATCACAATGTGTATTATAAATCACATTTTTTATTGTAGATCTGTTTTTTTACGGAGTTATCAACCTTATCAGTTTCAAGTGAAATTTGTTTGCCAGGCCACTTTTCGCACACTTCTCCTCAGCAGGCTGGATATAAAGCATTGTCCCACCCACAACAGCAACCAGAGACCACTCAAATCAATTGTTTTTTGTCAAGTACAGTTGTAGCAACAATTTGAAATCATTTACAGCCATTGCCTGTTAAAACTTAAAAAGCTAGGAGGCTCAAACCTTAACTGGCTCATTTTACCTGATGGCCCAATTTACCTGATGTCACCCTATAGCGGCACTTCTCAAAGACAGTGGAGGCCATTGGACATTATGTCGCACCTTAATATGCTTACATGTTTGGTATCTTAACTTAATAATAGCTAACTATCATTAACCATACGTCCCGCCGTTACATTATGACAATTAATGTGCCTCTATTTAAGATAAATTATTATAAAGTCGCCATATTTCTCTGTAAACCTTCCACCTGCTCATGGCCTCATGTTGTTGTGTTGGGTAATCATTTCTGGCTCCTGCTTCCGTTACGTAAGAATACGATCACATTACTTCAATCTGATTGGCTCGATTGCGTGGCTGTCATTCCTCGGAACCAATCAAAATCAAACCCCCGGTCAAAATGGCCGGGGCGAACCAATAGGAACCGACTAACGTTACTCAATATATAAAATGTTTCGGTGACGTTTACGGCCTGCAAGTACAGTCGCCATCTTCTCGTCGTTGGTAACAGTTGGAGAAGGACGACAGGCGGTGGCACGAATTAAACCACGAAATCCGAGATATTTTACACCGGGAATTCGGCACAACAGTTGCCCAAATGAGTTCATGGACTGCTTGTTGATCAATGGTTGTGGTATCAAAACCGGTGGCGTAGCTCTCCCCGTGTGGCTCGACTCAAAGATGGACGACAAAGCGGCGAGGGAAGACGCCTGTCGAGAGTACCAGTCGTCGCTGGAGGATTTGACGTTCAACAGCAAGCCGCACATCAACATGCTCACCATCCTGGCCGAGGAAAACCTCAACTTCGCCAAGGATATCGTCGCAATTATTGAAGCTCAAATCAGCAAGGTTTTTATGAATATAGAATACTTTGAATTTCGGATGTTTTATGTTTATGTATGTAGTTGGCCCAGTCGACGACTTGCTAATATGGCGGCTAGCGTTAACGTTACGACATGTCACCTAGTTACGCTAACGTACATTTCGCTGTTCTGGTGTCCATTGGCGCTGCTTTCTTCTCTCCACCGCCATTATTTATGTATCTAGTTAAACTACTCGTTTACGCATTGACACATTTGATTCAAACGAAACATATTTTTATTTTGGATCAGTTGCCTGACGAAACTAATCGCACTAATTTTAAAATTAGCTAACTTACCGGGCTCAACTGTAGTGAAAATCCACCGTAATGTTTACTTCGAACGTTTAAGCGAAGCTAATTTAAGTTAACATTAAATAACTTGAACTTAGATATAAATATGACATGTTGTGTATGAAACTTTGACTTTGAGATAGTCAACTGGTGCTTTTGGGTTACCTATCGTTAGCTGAAGACAGTTTAACAGTAAACGGCCCTAGAAAACAGGAAGGAGACGGAGCATTAGGATTGTATAAAGAAACTTGAAGAATCAGGTGCTCCACCGGTTTTTAAACGGAGGGAGATTTGATACGTTTTAAATAGGTATTCATTTCTAATCTGACTTCTCAGACACTGCTTAAGAGGCCGTTATGTGGTACGATATGTTGCACACAAGGAAGCACAGCTGATGTAGACAATGCAAAGATAAATTAACCTTACTTGATCTGTGTTATTATAATCAACGTCCAGTGTGTTCGGAGCTGTCGAGACTCGAGAAGCAGCCCTCTAGTCTGTACAGAGCAGTAGACCATTACAATCGGTTGAGTTACGGTGGATTTTGACTTAACTTGCTGTCCCGTCTGCTCCCAGACACACCACCGACAAGTTTTAAGTTCCTCCGTTAGTCACTGTGTCCCTGCAGGTCAGACCGCATCCATGTTAATCAAATTGTTGGTCTATTGGTAATGAACACTATCTGTCAGACAATGTTTCAGGAGCCAGGGCCTCTCCACAGCCACCCCACCCTTTATATAACTGATCCAAAGTCAGCAGTTTGTCTCAATCACTTTTATGGTCAGTGTTATTTGACGTCTGGCGAAATGGCGCTTTGGTCACTTAAAGGCTCAGTTCCGATTGAATAATTTTTTTCTGCATTAATTCAGTAGTGAATATTGAATAACTGAAATGTCATTGAATGGTTAAAATGTTATAATAAAAATTGTGAAATGTGCTTTTTGTCATTTTTTATTTCCCAGTGTAATTTATTGGTATGACTCTGGTTTACATTTACTGACATGGCTGAGCCCGACTCAGCTCATTCGGACTGGTTTTACAAACATTGTTCACTCACCTGATGCTGCATAGTTTAGTGAAAGACTGGTTCACAGTGAGTAGAGGTTAAACTCAGTCTGCAGCCTCTCTGACGAACCAACTTGCCTTAATTGTTAATGGGTTACCGGTGTTTTTTAACAAATGGGGGGAGAGAAACCTCCTGAGGGTAAAACTCCTGAGTGTTGATTAGATGAAACTCAGCGGATGTGGAGTTAAACCGGCCAACATTTCGTCAGGGTAAAGTACAAAGAGTGGTTCGTAGTGAGACCCTCTTTGGAGGTAAGCCGGCTCCACAGGACCTGACTCAGCAACTTTTTTAACCCCAGTGAATCGTGGACATTTTTTCCTCTCACTCCAGGAAAGCATCCTTTCTGAGATCCATCTGTCCTGAACTGACTGAGATTTTTTTTTAAAAATGTTATTCTTGTTTCTGGATTAATCGCAACATGAAGGAATTAACCAGGATCTTTTTCTCCATTTGGTGAAACATTTTTCTGCTGTGGACTGTTTGATTTTGTTTTCAACTGGATACCAACTTTTTCTCACTTTTTCAAACTTTTTTCTGACCCCCCCCGCCCCCCCATTTAAATTGATCTGTCACAGCATGTGGTGAGGAGGGGCGAGGTCAAATGCTGTCGTATTTTGAGCATATGTTCTGAAATGTTGCTTTTTAACCCCTGTTGTTTTCTAAACTTGTTGAGTTTTCTATTGCTCCAGGCCCCATCTGCCGAGAAGCTTCCAGTTTTGTACTTAGTGGATTCCATAGTGAAGAATGTTGGAGGAGAGTACCTTGCAGTGTTTGCTAAAAACCTAATCACTTCATTTATATGTGTCTTTGAAAAGGTACAGTTCTCTTTGCTGCTGTTCAGCTTTTTTAAACGTTTTATCACTGACAGTCTTAGCAGCTCACTTTCCTCCTGTTTGTCCTGTTGCTTGCTTCATGTGTAGTCACCTGCACTCTGCTGCTGTCAACTTACTGCCATAACAATTCTGTAATAAAAGTGTGTGAGGGAGGGAGATGGAGAGATTGTTACTTTGTTGTATATAAAGCATTTAAAGTACATACCTTGTGCTAAAGTTAGAACAAAAGTTTAAACATCTATATTATGAGTGTTTTGGCCTCTGTTGTGGAGCTGTTGGATCAAGTCCTGTCCTCTGTTTGTAGGTGGATGAAAATACTAGAAAGAGTCTGTTCAAGTTGCGCTCAACTTGGGATGATGTGTTTCCTCTGAAGAAGCTCTATGCGCTAGACGTCCGGGTCAATTCTGTGGACCCAGCATGGCCCATCAAGCCCCTGCCGCCCACTGTCAACGCCAGCATTCATGTCAACCCCAAGTTTTTAAAGCAGGTGTGTATGAACTGACACACATTATACCTAGCCTCTGTCCTGTAGCAACTTCCTAAATAAAATGTTTTATTTGCACAGTCATGCCTCATGATCCAAAGGTTAAAACAAGTTCCCCTGTTTCTAACTTCACCTCCTCCTTAGTTTTGGTCAGTGTTGGAGATGAGACACAATGACAAATGAAGTTTCAGCTTCTCAATAAATGTTTCATTAAGACTGTGATACAGAAACCAGGGCATGTTCACTTGAGTTAATCAGACTCAATTAGGCAAAGGTCACTGACCTAACAACATGTTTTTGTCCATAACTGAAGAATTTTCTGTTTCCTTCTCCTTCCTCTCACCTGTGACCTTGGTCTATCCCCAGTCTGAGGAGGCATCCTCTCCACAGTCGACTGTCCCTCCAGCACCAGCACCAGTACCAGCACCAGCACCAACTCCAACTCCAACTCCAACTCCTGTCCCTCCACAGCCCCCCCCAGTAAGCCAGTCCAGTCTGACCCAGGAGCAGCTGATCCGACAACAGCTTCTGGCCAAACAAAAGCAGCTTCTGGAGCTTCAGCAGAAGAAGATTGAGCTGGAGCTGGAGCAAACCAAAGCTCAACTGGTAGGACAGACGTGCTGGGGTCACGGGTTTCACCTGATTCTTGATCTGATCCTTCACTAAACACACATTTCCTCTCCTCCTCCTCCTCTCTGTATTAATATGTAGAAATATTCCTGCAGATTCCTCAAAAAGTCTTTTTGAGTCACTGTAGCCAAAGGAGGAGTTCTAAATATGGCATAGGACATTTAGCTTTAAAACTTTGAACTCAAACAGCCACACTATACAACCTGTCGTAAACTTTGAACTCCGTCTCTTGCTGCTGGATTTAAACATTTAAACGTGTTTACGACGAATCTCTTCGATAACATGTTCAAGTGTAAACAAGAAGTGAGGCAGTGAAGCAGGTTAAACAGGAATAAAAGGTAGTGATATGGATTGAACCAGTTCTGGTGTCTTTACAGGCCGGCGGATTCGTGCTGCCAACTCCACCTCCAGTCTCGGCTCCAGTGGTGCTAAGCACCACGACGAAGCCTGTCACCCATAATGCACCGGTGGTCCGACCCTGGAATCCACCTCAGGCCCAGTCTGACTCCAAGTCTACTACCAGAGACCCCCGTCTCAACCGCATTGCTCCCTCAGCCACGTCCCAGCCCAAAGAACAGGCTTCCGGGAAAAAAGGGAGCCCCTCCACAACAGGAAGTTCGGTCCTGACACCTGAGAAACGACCAGTGGAGAAGTTGGCCCGGGTGGACAAGGCCAGGATCCCAAAGAAAGAGGTGTCTGAGGAGAAAAAGTCCAAGTCACTGTCACCGATGGCCAAAAGTGTCCAGAGCAAAAACAAATTGGAGGCAGAGCCTCACAAGTCTGACAAGAAGGACCCAAGGCTGAGGAAACGCACACAGGACAAGACAGGTGACGGTAAAGAAGACGAGCAGAAGGAGAAGAAGAGGTGCAACAAGGAAAAAGAGGACGTGGGGCAAGGGGCAGAGCCTCAGAGGTTCAGCAAAGGGAAACCAATCAATGGTGTGGTCACCAAACATGACTGTGATGAGTCCACCGAGAAAGTTGAATTCAAGGCAGGGGGCAATGCCCGAACACATGCCAGGAAACGAACTCGCTCCCGGTCCCGGTCCCGCTCACCCCCCTTCTCTCCGAAGAGGAAGGATCGGCGGTCACCCAAAGGCCAGACCAGGAGTAGCTCCCTGTCCCCATCGCCCTCCCGCAAATCAGGCAAGGCCAGGAGGCTCCGCTTGGATGAAGTGTCTCATGGCAAGCCTGGCAGAGAGGACCGGCTCATACCCAAGAAGAACCAATCAGAGAGCAGGAGGTCCAAGAGGCCATCGGAGGATTGGCACGCAGAGTCCAAAGATTCCCACTCTCCCCGAGGACACGACGGAGTCAAAGAGGCGAAGGATGCGACTCATCGAAGGAGGAGCAGCTGGGAGGAGAACAAGCAGTGAGTGATGATGGGGATGGGGATGGGGACTGGGATGTTTGAATCCTGATTATTGCTACTTAACGCTTAAAGCAGATATCAGTGGAATGTTTTTGTTAATATAAGTCCTAAATAGTCCTATTTTCCGTCAGCAATCACTTACATGAAGTATTTCAGCCTAAACACGAGTCTCTCCGTCACTCTGCTCTGCTGTAACCCGAGGAGAAAATTTTCCTTGTGGGATACAAGTGTTATCCAATGAGGGGAGAGAACGGCATGAAGGGCTGTGTGTGCAGCCAAGGGATGCGCGTGAATGTGGTGACGTAGCACGAGGACCAATTGATGCCTGACAAGGGCGGGGGCTGCTAACTCATGGTGCGTTCAAGGAAACTCGTACTTTGTGTTTTTCCTTCCTGTGAAGTCATACCAGTTCGATCTGGTACGAGTTCACGGGTCGGAAGTTACGAGTGGCCGTTATAGGGAACTTTCACAGACAACAGGACGGTAAAAACACGAGCTACGGGTTACCTGGAACGCTACCAAGTCGTAGTTGTGACTTGAAGCTGTAACTTACGGTTTCAAAAGCCTGCCTTGAACACAGCATTAGCCGAAACGGCCGTGCCGATGATATCTGCTTTAAGTTAATTAATTAGTTTTCTCAGCTGCCCCTGGTCTCACATGAGAAACTGCTCAAACTGTTTGTTAGTCATCAATCTGCTGTGTGGCT
The DNA here is from genome assembly GCF_045865225.1 of Trachurus japonicus. Taxonomy (NCBI): domain Eukaryota; kingdom Metazoa; phylum Chordata; class Actinopteri; order Carangiformes; family Carangidae; genus Trachurus; species Trachurus japonicus. The sequence continues at coordinate 20,273,139 of NC_140920.1, read as the reverse complement.
GCTTGATTTTGGTGAAAACCATTCCCACTTTTATATTGATCACGATTATTTAAGGTCCCCCTAAACAAAAAATCGACTTTTTAAAATTATTAACATGTCAATGTAGTGTTTGGGTTCTGCTACAAGACATTTCAGCAGCAAAGTCACTAATGCAGCCACAACTGAGCATTTTAGATTTGAAAATGCAGTTTGAAAGCCAGAGTCTGTAAAAATTGGATTCAGTTTTTCAGCAAACAGTCGGGATTAATACGGCATAATGCCTAGCAACCAATCCGTTGATTTTGTTTTGCATCTCATTTGTTGTTCACTGTGATGACACTTCACATCTTACTTATACAGCTAGATGTCAAAAGTGGTAGCATTAGTTGCCGTGGCTGTGAGGTATTTTCGCCACTTTGAATGCGGTAGACCAGGGTTTGAATCCCAGTGCAAACCTTGTGTTTTGACATCACTCCTCCGTCTCCCCTGCCCCAGCTAACGTGAACCGCCGTTACTGAGCAACACGGTGGCTGAGGGCGGGCGCAAGTAATGATGACACTTGCATAGTAATCAACTGGGTAATTTTCATGGAGATATCAAAAGTTTAAATATTTTACCCTATTCATGTGAGGAAAAATAATTAATAGGTGTAAATGTATTATTTATTATATTTTGGTCTTTTTCAAAACTTTCTCCTATTGGGATTCTTTTGGGCTTTTTTTCCCCTCAGTCAGGACATGTTGAGGAAACTCAGTTGAGTTTGCTTCTGTTCTGCAATTTGTTCAAGGTTGACCCTCGTTTTTGCTTAAAATTACTGAACTAAAAGGGGGAACACACAAGAACCAACCTGCAGAGCTGTTGCTATGAGTCTTCTATCTGTGTTGTAAAATGTGAATCTGTGTGGTTGTCAGTCTTAAGTCAGCAGACGATGCTCACCTGAAGCCTGGACTTCAGAGACACAAATCCTACAGCACCCCCATCCCCCGCACCCCAAAGCACCGACTCAGTGTGGATGCCAACCTGCAGATACCTGATGTCCTCAACTCTGCCTCCAAGAAGGACCTGCTCAGGAGGGTACGTTCAGAGGGGCCTCAAGTTTGCTCCTTGTTGTGCCTCGAAAATTTAACAACTTTAAGTAATTCCTTAAAAACTAACATTAAAGGAGAATTCCAGTCATTTTTGACTCCTAAATCGTTGTCCTGATGGTCACCCAGTGTTGGGGGGAACAAAAAACGCAACTACAATTGATGCAGGCAAACCGGAGTTACACCATGGCTACCCGGCGCTAGGGATAGCGACAACGCTAAACTATGGGGGCAATTTTTTCAACCACAACAAACACTCAAAAAACAATCAAATATCTATGGTACATGACTGGAATCCGACACACCACTGAACTCATATAGTGTACAGTATGTTTGTGTTTTTGCATGTAATCACTCACCTCAGACAGCCGAACTCTGAAACATCCTGGAAAGACATTACTATCCGATCGCAGAGCGCCTGCTCTCCCCGCCACAAAAACAAACACTTTTTCCTTGTTGTGATGATTTCTTTACAAAAATAAACGGTGGAGCAGTGCAGTGGTAATGTCCAAAATATCTCTGACCGTTTATTTTTGTAAAGAAATCATCACAACAAGGAAAAAGTGTTTGTTTCTGTGGCGGGGAGAAGGCGCTCTGCGATCGGATAGTAATGTCTCTCCAGGATGTTTCAGAGTTCGGCTGTCTGAGGTGAGTGACTACATGCAAAAACACCAAGTTTATACTGTTTATACTGTACACTATATGAGTTCAGTGGTGTCTCGTAAGGATTCCAGTCATGTACCATAGATATTTGATTGTTTTTTGAGTGTTTGTTGTGGTTGAAAAACATTGCTCCCATAGTTTAGCATTGTCGCTATTGCTAGCGCCGTCTAGCCATGGTGTAACTCTCTCAATTTTAGTCGCGTTTTTTGCTCCCCCCACACACACCATCAGGACAACGATTTAGGGGTCAAAATGACCGGAATTCTCCTTAAGAGAAAACTTCAAGGAGATGAAAGATTTAAGGTGTATTTTGTAATTTCTTAATCTTGACTCAAATTTAGAGGAGAGGGCAGTTACCAGTGCTTCTATCGGTAGAAGTGTCTGTTGGTCATCAGCTGACTGTTTCCATTCAGGCATCAAAGCGTCTGGAGAGTGGTGAGATCTCTCAGGAGGACTTCCTGAATATGGCGCACCAGATCAAACACTTCTTCCAGTACCAGGAGGAGAAGCAGCAGCGCTCGGAGGGCTGGGACGATGGCGATTTCCACCCGAAGAAGGAGTTGCTGTCGACCTCACCCCTCTCAGCTCAGCCCCGCACCCACGATGGCATGGACCCGGCGGAGCTGTCGTACTACGAGCACAAGTCCAAGCTGAGGAAGACACAGGTCACACACCGGGTTGCTGGGGAGGAATGGGAGGCTGAGGAGCGGCTAGAGGACGATGAGGAGGTGGGGCAGAGTGAGAAGACGGGCGGTGGGCGGAGCAGTGGACACCTCCCCCATAAATATATCCGGGCACCGAGGGACAGACAAGGTGAGCTGAGGGTGACCTGGGAAAACTCATGTTCAGAGTTACAGGCTGTTTTCAAAACCGCATACTACTGTACTGCCTACTACATACTGCATTAGTATGTACTGTATCCTGCATACTGAATGTGGGATTCAGTATGCTATTTCAGCAGACAGTATACAAGTTTCCCAGAATACACGTCACGGCAACCGGCAGTAGTAGCTGTAAAACAGGCAAAAAGCTGTTTTATTTCCCGCCGTAGCGCTGTTATTACGTAAAGTTTTAATATTTTTTTCATGCGAGAAAGTAACTGTTCAGATCCAAAATATACGGCCAGTTTATCCAAATGACGGCTGTTTAGAAGTTTGCTCCGATGTTTTTCGGAGAAGTGAAGCTCTGCAACGATTGCGACATCACAGCGTCTCATTGATGAAATCTAACAATTGTAGCAGTAGCATTAGTGAAGCTTCCTGTGTGTATTGGACAGAGGAGAAGCGCTGCCTCGGGGCTCTGTACAGAAATCACCACATTAACATCAATAAATAAATGTTTTACAATGAACCGATCAGTATGCATTAAGTTTTATTTTATTAAGTTATGTAACATGGTTACGGTACATGGCAAAGATACTTCACTACTCTAAACCGTCGTTGGTTACGGCAGAGCGGTGCATTGTGGGATACAGTACACAATGTAGACTGGTCAGATGCGGTATTTTCCAAATCAGTACGACATCCGGGAACTTTTCACATACTGCAGATTTTGCTTTTGTTTGCATACTGCATACTACATAACTGTATTTTGGCCAAATCAGTACGTACTAGCAGTATAGTATGCGGTTTCAAATACAGCCACAGTGATGATGTAGTCAACTAATCAGCTGGGTAATGACTTTCAGGTGAGAGGCGGAGCAAAGAGAGGGAGGAGCCACGACCACCACTTGGCCCCATGATCGAAGAGTACAACCATGGGAAGGAGTTCCCCACACTCAAGTCCCTGCCTGGCCTTCGCTTCAGGAGAAGAGCTGACCCCCGGGAATCGAGTGAGTACAACAAAATCACCTATCTCCAGACGTCTGAGATTAGAGGACAGACTTCAGGGATTATGTGTGAAAGGAATTTGAGTAGGTCAGAGACTTGCACGTTCAATCAGGACGTGAGCTCAGTTCCATTAGAGGTCAGGTGGCAGCGAGACAAAACTCTGCCCATCAGTCACTTGACAGGAAGTGTGTTTGTTGTTCCCAGGTGAGAGGGAGTGGAACTCCCCACTGACTGAGCGCCAGCGTGAGGAGCAGAAGAGCGGCTACGATGCTCCACGGAGGTATGCCCCCCCGACCGACTCCAGACACCCCGATCCACGTAGGCCGGAGGGGCCCCCTCCCACCGGTGCCGTGGTCCACAGGAACTGTCCGAGCCCAGTGGGTCTAGACGGCACCGCCCCACGGTTCGAGCGGGAGCAGCTGTCGCCTCTGCACCAGAAAGACACAGAGATGAGTCCGGTTCCACGGTTTGAGAGCCCCAACAGCGAGCACTCGGACGACGGACCCATCAACTCTGATGTGGCCCCCGCTAACCCCCACGCTCCTCCCAAGCCCATCCTGAAGGCACCAGGCTGGGGGGGGGTGCTGCCCTCAGTCCGACAGCACAGCACCTCACCAGGACAAACCCCACCTCATGATGGAGGACACCTACCCCCCCGCTTTGAGGGCAATGAGCACATGGGGCCACCCAGACCGCACCCTGCAGGCTGGTACGACGAGTCGTCGCGGTTCGATGGTCCTCAGCACCAGGGTCCAGGGCGGTTCAACGGGGGGCCACACAACATGGCAGAGAGGTTTGATGGCCCGGACCCCCACTTGTCCCATGGTCCAATGAGAGGCAGAGATGGTATAGGCAGGTTCGACGGTCACCCCCACCCTCAGGGCCCTGGGAGGTTTGACGGCCCCATTGGCCAACAGCCCCCAGCGAGGTTTGTGGGTCAGGGGCCGGGCCACTTGGAGGGCCGGCTGCAGCACTTTGAACCCCAGCGACGTTTTGAAAACAACCTGACCCCCGGTCCTGGTCCTGGTCCCGGTACGGGTCCGATGGGCTTCCAGCAGCAGCGGCCCTTGCGATTCGACGGCCCCTCAAACCAAATGGGTCCCATGAGGTTCGAAGCCCCTGGTCGGTTCGACGGCCCCGGACAGGCAGGCTCGAGATACGAAGTCCCCAATGTGCCTCATCAGGGCGGGCACCCACACTTTGAGGGTCCGCCCCGGCAGCAGGGCCCCCCTAGGTTTCCTCCCCAACACAACTTACAGCCCATTAGGCCTATGGCCCCGTCCATGTTCGACAACTCCATGGCCCCCCAGCAGAACTTCCCAATGGGCCCCCAGCAGTTCCCAGAGCCCATTAACCCTCAGTTCCCCACAGCGCCCCTGGGTTTCCCCTCACAGCCCAACCTCCAGGGGGGAAACTTCAACATGCAGCCAGTGCCGCCCTTCAGCCAGCCAGGGCCGGGGCCCGTTCCCTTCTTCAACCCTGCTGCCCCCGTTATTGGCCTGCAGCAGCCGGTGAGTTTTGCCTGCTATATTGCTAATTTGACAATCAAAGATGTAAACTACAGTAATGTGGAACCCTTCTGAGCAGTGTCCTCGTCCTACCCCTCCTTCAGACTGTTGTCTTGTGTTCAAGTGTCATCTTGTTGTTTTCAGGTGAGCATGATGGGGAACCTGAACCAGACGTTTCAGCCTCAGAACCCGGTGCCTTTCAGAACACAGAGTAAGAACCTGCCTCTTCCACACATCTCCTTAACCCCCAGAGTGCACCAGGATAGATGTTTTAATGACTGTAGATGTGACAGGATCTAAGTTGTTCGGGCTGGGTTAGAGCTAGGTCTGGTTGTGTGTGATGACCTCTGTGTGTGTGTGTGTGTCTGCAGCTCCGCAAGTTGCACCCCCAGAAAACCACTTTGGTCAGGTGGATGTAAATGACCTGCTCTCCAAACTCATCTCCAACGGCATCATCAAACCCTCGCAGCCTGATACTACGACGACGACGGGCACCGGTCAGTCAAAAGCCTCGCCCCCCTCCCCCATCTGTGTGCTTAGATTCCAAGTTTAATGAAGCTGCTGGTACGGTTATGTTAAATGCTGTCGACTGTTCCTATAGAAACGTCCCTGGCAGCTCCAGTGGTGGCGGAGGAAGAGGAGGAAGAGGAGCAGGAGCAGGAGGAGGAGGACGACGACGTCCCTGATCTCACCAGCTTCAGTGTAGACGACATGAAGCAGTGAGTAGCAGCAGAGACCAGAGAGGAAGACTGATCATCGATTACTGATCAATCAATGTCCTAATAACCATCCCCTCTCCCCTCACCTGCCCCCAGGCGGTATGAGAGCGTGGTGACCAAGCTGTACTCAGGAAACCAGTGCTGCCTATGCAGCATGAGGTTCACCACGGCTCAGACCGACATGTATGCTGACCACTTGGACTGGCACTTCAGACAGAACCACGCCGGCAAGGTCGCCAGCAAGAAGGTCACACACCGTCGCTGGTACTACACCCTAACGGTGAGTTCACACACTGACCTGAATGTAATCCTCAGTTTGAAATAGGTCAGTGAATGCATCATGGGTCAGTCTCCTCACAACATGTGACTCATCACTGACTCATTAGGACCAGTGCATTAGAGGCTGTGTTGGAAATTATATTTTTTCTTCCACTGGCCACAGAGGCTGGTGACTAGCCACTCAAATTTTTAACCAGCCACCATTTTACAACTGTACTTTTTTGTCAATCTCGCATCTTTTTTTTTTTGCTTGTGTGCACCATCTGTTTAATGAGAGGTTGAGATTAATCCTCCTCCTCTTCTTACTGGCGAAAAACATTTTCCCTGTTTACATGTTATATTCTGCTATGTAGCCGAGATGCCAATCATTGAGAGCGTGAAGTGTCCATCGTTTCACACTCTATGCAGGATTTTCACCTTAGCTATGATACATTTTTACCTTAAACAGTTTAAGAATAATTGTGATGGTTAGATAAATGACTTGTAACTAGTTTCAGGGAGAATGGAGGCTCTCTGCCTTCCACATAGCGTCTCTTGGCTGAAAAACCAACCTTGTAAGATCAGAGCCTCCGACCCAGTGTCCCAACTCTCGTCTCTGTGGTACCGCCATACAAACCGGCCCCGTAACCCGTAATCTCTTGTTTATGACAGATAAGACTACACAATATACACATGGTAACATGGTAGATGATAAATAACATTATCCACTGCTCCATGGATTGATTTCTCACCAGCTTCGTTGAAAACAAAAGCACATGGAGGAGAGGAGGGTTAGCAACACAGCAGTAAAGCGATCCGATTTGCATAATTGACCCTTCGCTAAGCCCCTCCCACAAATAGCTGCTGTCCAATCCTACGTTAGCAACCGTAACTATGCACAAGAGGCCAGTCAAGTTTCTGGCAGAATATGCAATCCCAATCCCTCCTTCTCCATAGCAACCCAGGCTATCTATTAACGCTGCTGTTAGCTAATAACAGGGACTTTGCTAATAAGCATTCACCTTTGCTTTAATTACGTATCCCTAGGCTGTTGAAGGGCTTATGTGGGGTGGAGGCGTTTTATTTTGTATTAGTTTATTGCCTTAATGTAGACTGATTGACTACAAACTGTACGTTTTATGAGCAGCGACAGCAGGTCAGAGGAGCCAGATAACTAACCAACCAGCTAACCAGTGAGTCATTACATTTGCTTTTGTGAACTGACGCAGGACAAGCAACAATTGTTTGTAGAAGGATATTGTCCAGAAATGTGCTGATATTTCCTTTGAAATGGATGCCAATATTGTTGAAAACTCTGTCTTATGCCAGTAGCATGGCTGGGAGTTAAAGCTTGACTGGCATAGCAACAGTAACCAAGGGGGCCGGGGCTTAGTGAAGGGTCAATTCCCCTATAAGATAATGATGATCAGTGTTCGAGTTACCATCACAATATTTTTTGTTTTTTACTGGGGGCACACACAGACGCGGTAACCCAAGGCACAACACACTGACGAAAGGAGGGCGCTACCTGCTCATAGGTCTCACCTATAGGCAGTAGTCACTCCCTATCACTCTGCAGTGACATGCGCCACCTCAAGTACCGTAAAATTCAGTGTTTTTTTCCCTTTTTTTCATCTAAAAAGTTGAGTGCGGGTTATACACTGGTGCAACCTATAGACCAAGGTAAATTTCAACCCCGTTCAAACCGCATTTGCAGTGATCAGATTGCAATCAGATGGAGCCTGACCACATGAAAGTACAGTGATCCGATCGGCCAAACCACCTCCGGAGGTTGTCATGGACGCGTTGTGACCGGTGTAAACGCTGATGTGTTCTCTATCCGCATACAACAACTGATCACTGCCTGAGGAGTTTTAATGTAGCCTGAACTCAGCTCAGCACTGTATATAATTGTATTGCTCAATTATTTACATGAATTTTTATTGCTATAATTTTAACAACATTAACACCACACTATTGTCTGTATAATCATCTATGTATTTAATGCGTGTGTGTAGGACTGGATTGAGTTTGAGGAGATTGCCGACCTGGAGGAGCGAGCAAAGAGTCAGTTCTTTGAAAAGGAGAACGAGGAAGAGGTACAAAAGAGCCAGGCGGCGGCAAAGGAGAAGGAGTTCCAGTGCGTGAGAGCGACCAAGGACCAAGTGGGGGAGGTGAGAATGAAGCAGCCAATCAGGAGCCAAAGTACAGTATAATGCAACCACAGTGCAGTGTACTGTGGCTCAGCAGAAACAACGCTGAGGACAAACTGTTAGCACATTTCTTTCCTGTGACAGAAGATTTTTTACAATAACGGCATACAAAAAATACAATGCTGACATGTCAGCACCTCAGTACAACACAGTGACCTCTGAAAACAGCTTGTAACCACGACTCAGTTTTCAAATTATTGCCGTTTCAAATTTGAGCATGTCACCAAAACAATCACAGAGCTAACAGGGATGTTTTTGTTTGTTTTTTCTCTGCAGTCTTGTGAAATCTGTCAGGAGCCCTTTGAGACGTACTGGGTGGAGGAGGAGGAGGACTGGTTCCTGAAGAATGCACTCAGGGTTGATGACAAGGTAAACATGTCAACAACAACATGAGCAGCTGATACATTTTAGACTACTTCTCAACATTTGTAATGGTTGTCCCACGTTTGTCTTTGGAGATCTGGTCATCTTACTTTTAAAATGAATTGTCAGGTTCTAATTATATCACATAACTTATGTTGATGAGTAGTTGCCATTGAAACCATTTGTTTGTATCTAGCTGTGGTGAAAACCTGTCTGTGTTTGTTCCTCACAGAACTTCCACCCCTCCTGCTTTGAGGATTATAGAAATGTAAGTAACTGAATCACACTGATCAATAATGATTCAGTAATTAATAATAGGGTCATCAGGTGATTAACCCTTCCTTGTCTCCACAGACATCATCGTATCTGGACGTTACACCATCCCCCAACAAGCTGCTAACAGATCACCCCCTCGGCGCCTTTGTAAAGACAGAACAAGAAGAGGAGGAGGGAAACTCCTGCAGCGTTGTTGTGTCAGTGAAGCAGGAGGTGGAGCCTGAAGCTTGTGATCTTCCTGCTGTGACAAAGGAGGAAGAGCCTGAGGTTTTAACAGACAAAGTGAAATCAGAGGAGAGTGAAACGTAGCCTTGTCTTTCCCGGTGTGGAGGGGAAGGTGTTTTAGCGTGCGGAGGCGGGGCCTTAGCGTTGCACGCCTGAATACATTTTTGTATTTGATTGAGTGTCGACCGGTTTAGGTCTGATTCTCCAGAACTAATGTTTGTTAAGTTCAATGCTGTAAATGATTTAATTTATAAATTAAAGTATTTTTGGAATCTCAGTAACAGTGATTGACTCCATCAGCCACCTGTTGCGATTTGTAAATACTTGATTGGGTATCGATTGGTTATTGATGAGTAGTTTCAGGTGTTGACTACATTGAAGGTAAGCATGAAGACTCCTCGGGTTCAGGACTGGAACTGTGGATCTGGATTGACTGTTTCCTCTGAGCTTCAATAAAACATAAAACGTGTTTGTGTGAACGTTGGTTTTTCTTCTGATTTGTTTTATTGCTGTTTATTTCAGAATGATAAATAAAGACTCCATGGGTTCAAACGGCTTCTATCTTATTTCAAACACAATCACATCTACATTACAGTGAAATGAACCTGAATTAAAACTGAAAACACAAATTACAAAAAACTTTAAAAATACGTGGTAAATATTTGGTTTTATAACTAGTTTTTGGTTGTTGGGTCATGGTCTCATCTGGATACTTCACCTCCAGAACCGGTAAACTCCCAGAGCGATGGCCAGACAGGAGAACACGGTAGCTGAGGAGCAGTACAGGAAACAGACATATTACTCAGTATGTGAACATGCAGGGGTGTAGGGTGTAGGGCTGAGGGCGGGGCCTCCTCACCTGCCAAGTAGCGGATTGTCTCCAGTTTAAGGGACTCTAGAACTGTTTTGAGAGATGCCACTTGCAGGTCAATCTTCTTGTTGATCTCCATGTTGTCGTTGTCCAGGTCAGCTTTCTGTGATCAGTCACAGGCGTAGTTAAGTCACATGTGTAGCACATCACAGGCAGGCCCGGAGTTGGTGCAATCATTCAGTTAAAAATAATCATACTTTCCATTTTGAATACAGGAAATGAAATTTTATTTGCACTAATGTACTAATCCTACAAGGTTAACCTGATGCACCTCCACTCCTGGTCAAAAAATACCTCACAATTTGATAAAGCTCCATAATCTGATAGGGCTATTGTATCCAGTTGGTACAAAATGCCTAAATAAACTTGTTTTTCTAAAAACCCCTCCCCAATGGGGTTCCTTTGTTGTAGGTGGGCAAAATTTGTAGGCATATAGAATATATCAAGACACAAAAAAGTTTCTGGAAGCCATAGTCTAAAGCAAACAAGAAATTGGCCGTTTTCATTTGAATGTCCTGTTTACTTTACTTTATTTGAATGGACAGTGCACATTAATGGACATAACATGTAAATATGATATATAGCAAGATGCTAATTTCTGTCCGTAGTCCCAATAACATAAAAACAGTTCAACGGCAGTACACATTACACATAATATAAAAATGAGAGAGAGAGAGAGAGAAAAAAAAGTAGACATTGTGTGCCGTTGTGGACACACGTCTCCTAGGGATTTCATTTGATGTTTCATGTCATCTTAGGACCTTTGTGGTTAAAAGTCAGGAAATTAATAAGATTTTGTCAGAGGGAGTGGTCTCTGTGTAGCAAATGTAAATAATCTGCCATGAAAAATCTAAATGTCATGTGCTGTGAAAAAGTATTTGCCCGCTTCCTGATTTAAGATAATCAAATTAAGTTTGATATTAGACAAAGATAACCCAAGAAAACATAAAATGCAGTTTTTAATTATTTTATTGTTGAGGTAAAAAAAAAAAAAAAAAAGCTATCCAAACCTACCTGGCCCCATATTAAAAAAATTGCCCCTCTTGTTAAATCATGAACTAACTTTTTTGGGGAAACTGAGTTCTGCTTTTTTGAAGTGGGTGTATGAGGTACATAAGGCCACACTAAGTATAATATCTGCAGTAGAAAGGTCTCTGCTCCCCTCCACTGAAAAACACTGGCGCATCACGCTGCACCGAGACACAGGCAGTATACTGTTGTGAATGAGGGACGATTAATCAGCGTATTTTTGCCGCCTACGAGAAGTCCCATCTCAAAATAACACACCAGTTAAAGACTATGATATAAAGTAAAAATTTACAACGCATCACTTTTGTGCAATAGCTCCCTGGTGTGTGTGTGTGTGTGCGTGTGCATGTGTAGTTGTGAGTGTTTTTTGTGTTTTCACCTTGTGATGAAACTCTGATGTCGCCTCCATGAACTTCCTCTCCTGCTCAGTAAACTACAAGAACATACAGACATGGAGCTGTGATATGTTCACTGCTTGATGTTGAAGTGACTGAGCCGTGATGTGTTCACTGACTGGTGTCCTGTCTCACCATGTCAGAGATCCTGCTGCTCTCCAGGTTGATGTCTAGTTTTGTTTCAGCTCTGACTTTCTGACTTTCCTCCTGGAGAGACACAAGGTTTAGACAACATCGGCTTCTACACAAGACGTCAGCTGGATCAAGACTCATTTAAGACACACATTAAAGGCTAATTGCCGTTTTTTACAATCTGGACCTTATTTCTAGCATAAAATACGATCATTTACTCACCCAGATAACTTTGGTGTCATTACATATATATCGTTCCAACGAAATTGGATCCAGCCGAGAGCTGCGTATCCATATAATGTGAGTCTACAGGGCAGCGGAATGCAGCCTCTAAATAACACATTATCTGCAGAAAAACTCGTTCATTTCACCAATATTTTGTTATGACACACTCAGGGTTGGGTGGGTTACTTTAAAAAGTTAATCTAGTACAATTACAAGTTACCTGTTAAAAAGTTTAATCAGTAATTTACTCTAAGTATCACAAAAATTAGGTAATGTAACGGATTACTTTAGTTACTTTTGGATTACTTCAATACCACACATGCAAATTAAGAACGTCACGCTTCAACCCACCTAGATTAGATCGCTCCAAACCGGAAGTCAAACGCACAGAGCATCTGGTAAATTTTAAAATGTTAGACAGTGTATAAGCGGAATGATTATTATCAGAATGAGCCGCGTGGCGCTCAGAGATGACATCATCCAGGTCAGAGGTTAGTAGGTCAACCTACAGACCCCTGTTGGATGTTGATAACAGCTAACCCCGGACTCAGAGGGGAATAGCACTAGCCTATCATAACAAAATATTGGTGAAATGAACGAGTTTCTCTGCAGATAATGTGTTATTTAGAGGCTGCATTCTGCTGCCCTGTAGACTCCATCATACGGATGCGCGGCTCTCGGCTGGATCTAATTTCGTCGGAACGACTTGTAATGACACCAAAGTTATCTGGGTGAGTAAATGATCGTATTTTATGCTAGAAATAAGGTCCAGATTGTTAAAAATGACAATTCCCCTTTAAGAGAATCTGTCCACACAATCCCACCTTCAATCTTCTCTGGAGCTACCTCCAGTTCTCAAACACGGACTAAGACTCAGTCTCAATCCAACTCAGTGTCATACTCAGACATGTTCTCACCTTCAGTCTGCTCTGGAGCTGCTCCAGTTCTCGCCTCATTTTCTACAGGAAGATTAAAAGAGTTAGAAACTGAGCCTGTGTCTATAAACACACCGTGCGATCTACTGTATGTATGCATCTGTCATAGCTTGTTGCTGTATTTCCCTACTGTCGTTGAGAATAAATGATAAAACTACAGTGCACTTGTCACTTCCTTTGTGACAGGAAGTAAATGACATGGTACCGAGTTCTCTGACCGCAGGTTGGCAAACTCGCTCTTCTCTAGTATCACCATGTCCTTCCTGATGGAGTCCAAGTGAGCCATGATCTGCTGCACAGCAATTTCCTGATGATGACATACAGAGAAGTCAGGTTGGCTCATCCCCACGGAGACCCTGGCCTGCATGACCAGCTGACACCTGCTCCTACCTGGTGGGATTTTGTCACCATGTCTTTATATACGATGTCCATGTTGGCTGTGGCCAGAGTCACCAGAGCCGAGATGATCAGCTCCGCCTGACGCTTCTCGAAACCTGGAAAGATTTCAAGAAGAAAAAGACATCACTCTGCGCTGTGGGTGCATTCAGGGCTCTGAGTGAGTGCATGTCCTACTCACCACTGCTCTCCAGCTCCATCACCATGGTGTGGGAGTCGAAAGTGAGTTTGCGTTGTTCCAGAGGCACCAGTTCAACTTTCCTCAGGTCAAAGGTCGCCACAGGTACTGTCACGTGGAAGTCTGCACACACACACACAATGTCTGAATTGATTTTCCCCCAAAAGATTTTGCAATGGTTGGGTTTAGGCAATGAAGAAAGGAGTTGGTTAAGTTTGACCAGGTAGAGGCTGGACAGGTTAGGGATTAGGTTTCTATCTCATAATTATGGGTTAGACTTTTTAATCTCATATATTTTATACGTTTGTCCAATTTCAGTTATTGTCTTTAGGCTTTGTTTACATCTGATGAATTTTGACCCGTTATCTCATAATTATGAATTTTCTCTATTGATTATTTAACTTATGTGAATATTTTTCATCACTCTGTTTAATACTATGTGTTTATCTTTTTTCTTTTCTTTTTCTTTGTTTTTTTTTTTGTTCTTATGGAGTTGGACTCCAGAAGTGTCAGTAGATGAGACTGTGATCCGCAGCACTGCAATGTCGCAAAGATTTCAGGCAAGTGTGGAGAAATGAGACAGGCCCCGGGATTCCACTGGATGCTCCGCCGGCCGAGAGTGCCCTCATGCGGGGAAACAAAGGAGGGTTACCCGTTAAGTGCAAACTCATCGGCCGTCTCTGCTGAAGTTGGCTTCATTTTGATAATGGCGCTATCCCGGCCAGTATTCCTCTTCAATGTACGGTCTCTGGCAAACAACATAAATTAACTGCGACAGGATCACGTTTTTAAAAGGATGTCATTTTGTCGAGCATGGTTTAACGGCAACGTCAGTCACGCTGTCTCCAAAACGACACCGACTTCAGCAGAGTTTAAGTAGCCTACATTTTTAGTTACAGACCAGATTTAACAGTGGCTCCGATCATTAAGTATTTTCAAAATATCATAAAGTTGCTTGCCCTACACTCACAAACAAAACCTATTTTAAATTGTGTTTTTTCCCCCCAGTATTGACGCTTAGGGCCTGCAGTCTGGACACTGTAGAGCAGAGAATGCTCAGTTTTAATACTCATGTGTAGGCTATGTAAAAAATAATCATGTAATACGGCTGGGTGATCAATAACAATTTAAACTGTGGTTCGCCCAGGGCGCAAAACTAGCCAGGACCGCCTCTGGGCCTCTAAACCGCTGTGTGCGACCCCCTCGGCTCTGACCCAGCTGGTTTCGACCAAAACTTTCCGTCAGAAAATGAACCAAATGAACCTGGACTCACCTCTCCACGGTCCGCCTCCGACCCACCGCAGGCGACGGCGACAGCACCGCCGCAGCGCATTCATCCCGGAAGTTTAGGTGACAGTGAAAACAAATTAAAGGTTAAGATCATAGAAGAACACTCTCTCTCTCTCTCTCTCTCTCTCTCTCTCTCTCTCTCTCTCTCTCTCTCTCTCTCTCTCTCTCTCTCTCTCTCTCTCTCTCTCTCTCTCTCTCTCTCTCTCTCTCTCTCTCTCTCTCTCTCTCTCTCTCTCTCTGCAGGCTGACCGGATGCGTCTATCGTTCTTCCAATAAGAGAGTAACGACACCATTGACTCCCGTGGTAAGCCTCATGCGCCCCGAGTGCCAGAATGTGGGTATTGCAAAAGTGCCCAGAAAACCCATTCACTCCAATTTAAACCCTGTTTAATGCTTATGTATTTATAGGTTTTAACTACCAGTATACCTCAAGTGATTCTGTGTCCTGTATACGTCTCTGATCCAATCATAGACATAGCCTAATCTTTATGTCTCTGATCCAACTCCTCCTCTGTAGTAAACTCATTTACTTCTTTTCTGCTAATCTAATAGTCCAGTAATTTTAGGCCAAAAAAGGGGTCAACGTTGAACGTTGATAATAATATCTCCATGAAAATTACTGAGTTGATTACATTGAAGGGAAAGTTCACCCAAAATTCAAATTTCACTCATCTAGGCTACTCACCCTCATGTTGACTAAGAGCTGTGAGAATTTTCAGAGTCCTCCGTGCCTTCTCTGAGTTACGGGGCGCAGCAGTATTTGTCCATAATGATTGCCAACTTTCTTCGTCCAAAAAGACACACCAAAAAACATCCAAATACTTCCATACTGCTCATCTGTAATGTCCCTCTTGTATTGAAGCCCCGACATGAGAAATTGTTCCGCCGGTCAGTAGAGCAGTGAACTGAGACACTGGGAACTTCCGCTACAAACAAGCTTAAAATATAGACTTAATTTTTTTCGGAACAATTTCTCATGTCGGGGCTTCAATACAAGAGGGACATTACAGACGAGCAGACATTTTTGGACGAAGAAAGTTGGTATCCATTGACAACCATTATATGGACAAATACTCAAATATTTGAATTTTGGGTGAACTATCCCTTTAAGACAAACAAAAAATTACATTACATTACATTCTTTGTTAACATGAGCAAATTTGCATACATTTGCATAAATTCCACCGTTTTGACGGCACATCTAAGTATATAAAGGTGCTGTGGTGGTACCAGCATGAAAATTGGAATGAGTTGACTCCATCGGTCAACCGACAAGAAACCACTTTAAATTTCAAGATGACTGCAATTTTTCAAGATAGCCACAGCCTTAGTAGAGCAGGTATGACATTACGTATGGCTAATTTGCATACATACAACACCTGATCTATGGGTATAGCAGGTGAAAATGTCTTGTTCAGTCTTGTTAACATATTACAGTTAAAAAACTTAATATTAAAGTCTGAATGGAACCCATTTAGGCTATCAGGTGTTGTATGTATGCAAATTAGCCATACGTAATTGGATTATGCACTGTTTGCTCATACCTGCTCTAAGGAGTGATTTCTTGTCGGTTGACCGATGGAGTCAACTCATTCCAATTTTCAAGCTGATACCACCACAGCACCTTTATCAAATGTATGCAAATTTGCTCATGTTAACAAAGAATTTCAAGAAACTTGTAATACATTTTTTGTTTGTCTTAATGTAAGTAATCAACTTAGTGTAGATATCTAAAGGTTAAAAATTTTACCCTATTCACATGAGAAAAATAATTAATAGGCGTATTTAAATGGGATATATTTGGGCCTTTTTCGAAACTTTCCCCTGATGGGATTCTTCTGGGCTTTTTCCCCCTCACTCAGGACATGTTGAGGATACAAAATCAGAGTTTGCTTCTGTTGCAATTTGTTCAACCTTTTTTCATAAAATGACTGGACTATAATGTAGGCCTACCACCGTAGTCCGGTAGGTGGCAGCAACGCGTGACTACTAGCCGCCAATCAGATCCAGAAGAAGAAGGAAGTCAACACGGTGTCATGGCGGCTCCCGTGGCGGAGAGCCGCAGCTGGTTCCCAGCGTTGGCTCTGGGTGTTTCTCTGCTCAAGTGTCTTCTCATCAACGCATAGTAAGTGGAAACTTTGCGGTGTTGAGGTCAGCCCGGTTGAACTGCGGGTGGTGTGTTTGGGTCTGTGCAGCTCCAAAACGGCCGCACCGAGCGACTGCAGTGGGCGGACCGGTTGTCTGAGCCTCGATCCGCTCCACTGTTGTATGGTTGTATGGTTGTATGCCACAAGTCTGAACGTTTAGTTTTTGCAATCAGGGGGCATGTAAACATAACGTAGGCCACCACGCATAGAGGACCGCAACAAATGAGCACTAATACAACAACGAACACACGTACAAGTGATAAAAGTGACTGCGGTCAAGTGAGCCGTCGTTCTTCCTCGCGGAGTCAAGCCAGCCGCACAAACATTTGAACTGCGCCCGTATCATAGAACTTACGGTAAATTCTCCGAGTCCACCGACGAAGCTAACGCTAGTTCAGAACCAAGCGAGATGACTTCCGGTTTTCAAAGTAAGACGCGGATAATACAAAGGCAAGGTGTGTGTGTGTGTTCCCGTGTGTGTGTGTGTGTGTGTGTGTGTGTGTGTGTGTGTGTATGCGCGCGCGCGCGCGCTTGTGTTCCCGTGTGTGTGTGTGTGTGTGTGTTCCCGTGTACCTACCTAACAGGGCCTTATGAATTTTAAACAGGAAAAGAGCCTTATACTCCATTTTTACTGTACAGTAACATGACTTTGGCCCATAAGTTCTGGCAATACTTGGTACAGGTGACTTCAGGACCACCCTGGCTACTTCCACAGTCATTATCAAACAATTTTACTGTACCATTTTGGGGAAATTAAACCTCAAAGTTGCATCTCTAGTTTTTTTGTTTTTTCCTTTACAGGAAAAGTGCCTCATACTCCATTTTTACTGTACAGTAACATGACTTTGGCCCATAAGTTCTGGCAATACTTGGTACAGGTGACTTCAGGACCACCCTGGCTACTTCCTCAGTCATTATCAAACAATTTTACTGTATCATTTTGGAGAAATTAAGCCTCAAAGTTGCATCTCAGTTTTTTTTAAACAGGAAAAATGCCTTACACTCCATTTTTACTGTACAATAACATGACTTTGGCCCATAAGTTCTGGCAATACTTGGTACAGGTGACTTCAGGACCACCCTGGCTACTTCCTCAGTCATTATCAAACAATTTTACTGTATAATTTTGGAGAAATTAAGCCTCAAAGTTGCATCTCTAGTTTTTTTGTTTTTTTCTTTACGGGAAAAGTGCCTCATACTCCATTTTTACTGTACAGTAACATGACTTTGGCCCATAAGTTCTGGCAATACTTGGTACAGGTGACTTCAGGACCACCCTGGCTACTTCCACAGTCATTATCAAACAATTTTACTGTACCATTTTGGGGAAATTAAGCCTCAAAGTTGCATCTCAGTTTTTTTTAAACAGGAAAAATGCCTTATACTCCATTTTTACTGTACAGTAACATGACTTTGGCCCATAAGTTCTGGCAATACTTGGTACAGGTGACTTCAGGACCACCCTGGCTACTTCCACAGTCATTATCAAACAATTTTACTGTATCATTTTGGAGAAATTAAACCTCAAAGTTGCATCTCAGTTTTTTTTAAACAGGAAAAATGCCTTATACTCCATTTTTACTGTACAGTAACATGACTTTGGCCCATAAGTTCTGGCAATACTTGGTACAGGTGACTTCAGGACCACCCTGGCTACTTCCACAGTCATTATCAAACAATTTTACTGTACCATTTTGGGGAAATTAAGCCTCAAAGTTGCATCTCAGTTTTTTTTAAACAGGAAAAATGCCTTATACTCCATTTTTACTGTACAGTAACATGACTTTGGCCCATAAGTTCTGGCAATACTTGGTACAGGTGACTTCAGGACCACCCTGGCTACTTCCACAGTCATTATCAAACAATTTTACTGTATCATTTTGGAGAAATTAAACCTCAAAGTTGCATCTCAGTTTTTTTTAAACAGGAAAAATGCCTTATACTCCATTTTTACTGTACAGTAACATGACTTTGGCCCATAAGTTCTGGCAATACTTGGTACAGGTGACTTCAGGACCACCCTGGCTACTTCCACAGTCATTATCAAACAATTTTACTGTATAATTTTGGAGAAATTAAACCTCAAAGTTGCATCTCTAGTTTTTTTGTTTTTTTCTTTACGGGAAAAGTGCCTCATACTCCATTTTTACCGTACAGTAACATGACTTTGGCCCATAAGTTCTGGCAATACTTGGTACAGGTGACTTCAGGACCACCCTGGCTACTTCCACAGTCATTATCAAACAATTTTACTGTACCATTTTGGGGAAATTAAGCCTCAAAGTTGCATCTCAGTTTTTTTTAAACAGGAAAAATGCCTTATACTCCATTTTTACTGTACAGTGACATGACTTTGGCCCATAAGTTCTGGCAATACTTGGTTAAGGTGACTTCAGGACCACCCTGGCTACTTCCTCAGTCATTATCAAACAATTTTACTGTATCATTTTGGAGAAATTAAGCCTCAAAGTTGCATCTCAGTTTTTTTTAAACAGGAAAAATGCCTTATACTCCATTTTTACTGTACAATAACAGGACTTTGGCCCATAAGTTCTGGCAATACTTGGTACAGGTGACTTCAGGACCACCCTGGCTACTTCCACAGTCATTATCAAACAATTTTACTGTATAATTTTGGAGAAATTAAGCCTCAAAGTTGCATCTCTAGTTTTTTTGTTTTTTTCTTTACGGGAAAAGTGCCTCATACTCCATTTTTACTGTACAATAACATGACTTTGGCCCATAAGTTCTGGCAATACTTGGTTAAGGTGACTTCAGGACCACCCTGGCTACTTCCACAGTCATTATCAAACAATTTTACTGTATAATTTTGGAGAAATTAAGCCTCAAAGTTGCATCTCAGTTTTTTTTAAACAGGAAAAATGCCTTATACTCCATTTTTACTGTACAGTGACATGACTTTGGCCCATAAGTTCTGGCAATACTTGGTTAAGGTGACTTCAGGACCACCCTGGCTACTTCCTCAGTCATTATCAAACAATTTTACTGTATCATTTTGGAGAAATTAAGCCTCAAAGTTGCATCTCAGTTTTTTTTAAACAGGAAAAATGCCTTATACTCCATTTTTACTGTACAATAACAGGACTTTGGCCCATAAGTTCTGGCAATACTTGGTACAGGTGACTTCAGGACCACCCTGGCTACTTCCACAGTCATTATCAAACAATTTTACTGTATAATTTTGGAGAAATTAAGCCTCAAAGTTGCATCTCTAGTTTTTTTGTTTTTTTCTTTACGGGAAAAGTGCCTCATACTCCATTTTTACTGTACAATAACATGACTTTGGCCCATAAGTTCTGGCAATACTTGGTTAAGGTGACTTCAGGACCACCCTGGCTACTTCCACAGTCATTATCAAACAATTTTACTGTATAATTTTGGAGAAATTAAGCCTCAAAGTTGCATCTCAGTTTTTTTTAAACAGGAAAAATGCCTTATACTCCATTTTTACTGTACAGTAACATGACTTTGGCCCATAAGTTCTGGCAATACTTGGTACAGGTGACTTCAGGACCACCCTGGCTACTTCCACAGTCATTATCAAACAATTTTACTGTACCATTTTGGGGAAATTAAACCTCAAAGTTGCATCTCTAGTTTTTTTGTTTTTTTCTTTACGGGAAAAGTGCCTCATACTCCATTTTTACCGTACAGTAACATGACTTTGGCCCATAAGTTCTGGCAATACTTGGTACAGGTGACTTCAGGACCACCCTGGCTACTTCCACAGTCATTATCAAACAATTTTACTGTATCATTTTGGAGAAATTAAACCTCAAAGTTGCATCTCAGTTTTTTTTAAACAGGAAAAATGCCTTATACTCCATTTTTACTGTACAGTAACATGACTTTGGCCCATAAGTTCTGGCAATACTTGGTACAGGTGACTTCAGGACCACCCTGGCTACTTCCACAGTCATTATCAAACAATTTTACTGTATAATTTTGGAGAAATTAAGCCTCAAAGTTGCATCTCAGTTTTTTTTAAACAGGAAAAATGCCTTATACTCCATTTTTACTGTACAGTAACATGACTTTGGCCCATAAGTTCTGGCAATACTTGGTACAGGTGACTTCAGGACCACCCTGGCTACTTCCACAGTCATTATCAAACAATTTTACTGTATAATTTTGGAGAAATTAAGCCTCAAAGTTGCATCTCAGTTTTTTTTAAACAGGAAAAATGCCTTATACTCCATTTTTACTGTACAATAACAGGACTTTGGCCCATAAGTTCTGGCAATACTTGGTACAGGTGACTTCAGGACCACCCTGGCTACTTCCACAGTCATTATCAAACAATTTTACTGTATAATTTTGGAGAAATTAAGCCTCAAAGTTGCATCTCTAGTTTTTTTGTTTTTTTCTTTACGGGAAAAGTGCCTCATACTCCATTTTTACTGTACAATAACATGACTTTGGCCCATAAGTTCTGGCAATACTTGGTTAAGGTGACTTCAGGACCACCCTGGCTACTTCCACAGTCATTATCAAACAATTTTACTGTATAATTTTGGAGAAATTAAGCCTCAAAGTTGCATCTCAGTTTTTTTTAAACAGGAAAAATGCCTTATACTCCATTTTTACTGTACAGTAACATGACTTTGGCCCATAAGTTCTGGCAATACTTGGTACAGGTGACTTCAGGACCACCCTGGCTACTTCCACAGTCATTATCAAACAATTTTACTGTACCATTTTGGGGAAATTAAGCCTCAAAGTTGCATCTCAGTTTTTTTTAAACAGGAAAAATGCCTTATACTCCATTTTTACTGTACAGTAACATGACTTTGGCCCATAAGTTCTGGCAATACTTGGTACAGGTGACTTCAGGACCACCCTGGCTACTTCCACAGTCATTATCAAACAATTTTACTGTATCATTTTGGAGAAATTAAACCTCAAAGTTGCATCTCAGTTTTTTTTAAACAGGAAAAATGCCTTATACTCCATTTTTACTGTACAGTAACATGACTTTGGCCCATAAGTTCTGGCAATACTTGGTACAGGTGACTTCAGGACCACCCTGGCTACTTCCACAGTCATTATCAAACAATTTTACTGTATAATTTTGGAGAAATTAAACCTCAAAGTTGCATCTCTAGTTTTTTTGTTTTTTTCTTTACGGGAAAAGTGCCTCATACTCCATTTTTACCGTACAGTAACATGACTTTGGCCCATAAGTTCTGGCAATACTTGGTACAGGTGACTTCAGGACCACCCTGGCTACTTCCACAGTCATTATCAAACAATTTTACTGTACCATTTTGGGGAAATTAAGCCTCAAAGTTGCATCTCAGTTTTTTTTAAACAGGAAAAATGCCTTATACTCCATTTTTACTGTACAGTGACATGACTTTGGCCCATAAGTTCTGGCAATACTTGGTTAAGGTGACTTCAGGACCACCCTGGCTACTTCCTCAGTCATTATCAAACAATTTTACTGTATCATTTTGGAGAAATTAAGCCTCAAAGTTGCATCTCAGTTTTTTTTAAACAGGAAAAATGCCTTATACTCCATTTTTACTGTACAGTAACATGACTTTGGCCCATAAGTTCTGGCAATACTTGGTACAGGTGACTTCAGGACCACCCTGGCTACTTCCACAGTCATTATCAAACAATTTTACTGTATAATTTTGGAGAAATTAAGCCTCAAAGTTGCATCTCAGTTTTTTTTAAACAGGAAAAATGCCTTATACTCCATTTTTACTGTACAATAACAGGACTTTGGCCCATAAGTTCTGGCAATACTTGGTACAGGTGACTTCAGGACCACCCTGGCTACTTCCACAGTCATTATCAAACAATTTTACTGTATAATTTTGGAGAAATTAAGCCTCAAAGTTGCATCTCTAGTTTTTTTGTTTTTTTCTTTACGGGAAAAGTGCCTCATACTCCATTTTTACTGTACAATAACATGACTTTGGCCCATAAGTTCTGGCAATACTTGGTTAAGGTGACTTCAGGACCACCCTGGCTACTTCCACAGTCATTATCAAACAATTTTACTGTATAATTTTGGAGAAATTAAGCCTCAAAGTTGCATCTCAGTTTTTTTTAAACAGGAAAAATGCCTTATACTCCATTTTTACTGTACAGTAACATGACTTTGGCCCATAAGTTCTGGCAATACTTGGTACAGGTGACTTCAGGACCACCCTGGCTACTTCCACAGTCATTATCAAACAATTTTACTGTACCATTTTGGGGAAATTAAGCCTCAAAGTTGCATCTCAGTTTTTTTTAAACAGGAAAAATGCCTTATACTCCATTTTTACTGTACAGTAACATGACTTTGGCCCATAAGTTCTGGCAATACTTGGTACAGGTGACTTCAGGACCACCCTGGCTACTTCCACAGTCATTATCAAACAATTTTACTGTATCATTTTGGAGAAATTAAACCTCAAAGTTGCATCTCAGTTTTTTTTAAACAGGAAAAATGCCTTATACTCCATTTTTACTGTACAGTAACATGACTTTGGCCCATAAGTTCTGGCAATACTTGGTACAGGTGACTTCAGGACCACCCTGGCTACTTCCACAGTCATTATCAAACAATTTTACTGTATAATTTTGGAGAAATTAAACCTCAAAGTTGCATCTCTAGTTTTTTTGTTTTTTTCTTTACGGGAAAAGTGCCTCATACTCCATTTTTACCGTACAGTAACATGACTTTGGCCCATAAGTTCTGGCAATACTTGGTACAGGTGACTTCAGGACCACCCTGGCTACTTCCACAGTCATTATCAAACAATTTTACTGTACCATTTTGGGGAAATTAAGCCTCAAAGTTGCATCTCAGTTTTTTTTAAACAGGAAAAATGCCTTATACTCCATTTTTACTGTACAGTGACATGACTTTGGCCCATAAGTTCTGGCAATACTTGGTTAAGGTGACTTCAGGACCACCCTGGCTACTTCCTCAGTCATTATCAAACAATTTTACTGTATCATTTTGGAGAAATTAAGCCTCAAAGTTGCATCTCAGTTTTTTTTAAACAGGAAAAATGCCTTATACTCCATTTTTACTGTACAATAACAGGACTTTGGCCCATAAGTTCTGGCAATACTTGGTACAGGTGACTTCAGGACCACCCTGGCTACTTCCACAGTCATTATCAAACAATTTTACTGTATAATTTTGGAGAAATTAAGCCTCAAAGTTGCATCTCTAGTTTTTTTGTTTTTTTCTTTACGGGAAAAGTGCCTCATACTCCATTTTTACTGTACAATAACATGACTTTGGCCCATAAGTTCTGGCAATACTTGGTTAAGGTGACTTCAGGACCACCCTGGCTACTTCCACAGTCATTATCAAACAATTTTACTGTATAATTTTGGAGAAATTAAGCCTCAAAGTTGCATCTCAGTTTTTTTTAAACAGGAAAAATGCCTTATACTCCATTTTTACTGTACAGTGACATGACTTTGGCCCATAAGTTCTGGCAATACTTGGTTAAGGTGACTTCAGGACCACCCTGGCTACTTCCTCAGTCATTATCAAACAATTTTACTGTATCATTTTGGAGAAATTAAGCCTCAAAGTTGCATCTCAGTTTTTTTTAAACAGGAAAAATGCCTTATACTCCATTTTTACTGTACAATAACAGGACTTTGGCCCATAAGTTCTGGCAATACTTGGTACAGGTGACTTCAGGACCACCCTGGCTACTTCCACAGTCATTATCAAACAATTTTACTGTATAATTTTGGAGAAATTAAGCCTCAAAGTTGCATCTCTAGTTTTTTTGTTTTTTTCTTTACGGGAAAAGTGCCTCATACTCCATTTTTACTGTACAATAACATGACTTTGGCCCATAAGTTCTGGCAATACTTGGTTAAGGTGACTTCAGGACCACCCTGGCTACTTCCACAGTCATTATCAAACAATTTTACTGTATAATTTTGGAGAAATTAAGCCTCAAAGTTGCATCTCAGTTTTTTTTAAACAGGAAAAATGCCTTATACTCCATTTTTACTGTACAGTAACATGACTTTGGCCCATAAGTTCTGGCAATACTTGGTACAGGTGACTTCAGGACCACCCTGGCTACTTCCACAGTCATTATCAAACAATTTTACTGTACCATTTTGGGGAAATTAAACCTCAAAGTTGCATCTCTAGTTTTTTTGTTTTTTTCTTTACGGGAAAAGTGCCTCATACTCCATTTTTACCGTACAGTAACATGACTTTGGCCCATAAGTTCTGGCAATACTTGGTACAGGTGACTTCAGGACCACCCTGGCTACTTCCACAGTCATTATCAAACAATTTTACTGTATCATTTTGGAGAAATTAAACCTCAAAGTTGCATCTCAGTTTTTTTTAAACAGGAAAAATGCCTTATACTCCATTTTTACTGTACAGTAACATGACTTTGGCCCATAAGTTCTGGCAATACTTGGTACAGGTGACTTCAGGACCACCCTGGCTACTTCCACAGTCATTATCAAACAATTTTACTGTATAATTTTGGAGAAATTAAGCCTCAAAGTTGCATCTCAGTTTTTTTTAAACAGGAAAAATGCCTTATACTCCATTTTTACTGTACAGTAACATGACTTTGGCCCATAAGTTCTGGCAATACTTGGTACAGGTGACTTCAGGACCACCCTGGCTACTTCCACAGTCATTATCAAACAATTTTACTGTATAATTTTGGAGAAATTAAGCCTCAAAGTTGCATCTCAGTTTTTTTTAAACAGGAAAAATGCCTTATACTCCATTTTTACTGTACAATAACAGGACTTTGGCCCATAAGTTCTGGCAATACTTGGTACAGGTGACTTCAGGACCACCCTGGCTACTTCCACAGTCATTATCAAACAATTTTACTGTATAATTTTGGAGAAATTAAGCCTCAAAGTTGCATCTCTAGTTTTTTTGTTTTTTTCTTTACGGGAAAAGTGCCTCATACTCCATTTTTACTGTACAATAACATGACTTTGGCCCATAAGTTCTGGCAATACTTGGTTAAGGTGACTTCAGGACCACCCTGGCTACTTCCACAGTCATTATCAAACAATTTTACTGTATAATTTTGGAGAAATTAAGCCTCAAAGTTGCATCTCAGTTTTTTTTAAACAGGAAAAATGCCTTATACTCCATTTTTACTGTACAGTAACATGACTTTGGCCCATAAGTTCTGGCAATACTTGGTACAGGTGACTTCAGGACCACCCTGGCTACTTCCACAGTCATTATCAAACAATTTTACTGTACCATTTTGGGGAAATTAAGCCTCAAAGTTGCATCTCAGTTTTTTTTAAACAGGAAAAATGCCTTATACTCCATTTTTACTGTACAGTAACATGACTTTGGCCCATAAGTTCTGGCAATACTTGGTACAGGTGACTTCAGGACCACCCTGGCTACTTCCACAGTCATTATCAAACAATTTTACTGTATCATTTTGGAGAAATTAAACCTCAAAGTTGCATCTCAGTTTTTTTTAAACAGGAAAAATGCCTTATACTCCATTTTTACTGTACAGTAACATGACTTTGGCCCATAAGTTCTGGCAATACTTGGTACAGGTGACTTCAGGACCACCCTGGCTACTTCCACAGTCATTATCAAACAATTTTACTGTATAATTTTGGAGAAATTAAACCTCAAAGTTGCATCTCTAGTTTTTTTGTTTTTTTCTTTACGGGAAAAGTGCCTCATACTCCATTTTTACCGTACAGTAACATGACTTTGGCCCATAAGTTCTGGCAATACTTGGTACAGGTGACTTCAGGACCACCCTGGCTACTTCCACAGTCATTATCAAACAATTTTACTGTACCATTTTGGGGAAATTAAGCCTCAAAGTTGCATCTCAGTTTTTTTTAAACAGGAAAAATGCCTTATACTCCATTTTTACTGTACAGTGACATGACTTTGGCCCATAAGTTCTGGCAATACTTGGTTAAGGTGACTTCAGGACCACCCTGGCTACTTCCTCAGTCATTATCAAACAATTTTACTGTATCATTTTGGAGAAATTAAGCCTCAAAGTTGCATCTCAGTTTTTTTTAAACAGGAAAAATGCCTTATACTCCATTTTTACTGTACAATAACAGGACTTTGGCCCATAAGTTCTGGCAATACTTGGTACAGGTGACTTCAGGACCACCCTGGCTACTTCCACAGTCATTATCAAACAATTTTACTGTATAATTTTGGAGAAATTAAGCCTCAAAGTTGCATCTCTAGTTTTTTTGTTTTTTTCTTTACGGGAAAAGTGCCTCATACTCCATTTTTACTGTACAATAACATGACTTTGGCCCATAAGTTCTGGCAATACTTGGTTAAGGTGACTTCAGGACCACCCTGGCTACTTCCACAGTCATTATCAAACAATTTTACTGTATAATTTTGGAGAAATTAAGCCTCAAAGTTGCATCTCAGTTTTTTTTAAACAGGAAAAATGCCTTATACTCCATTTTTACTGTACAGTGACATGACTTTGGCCCATAAGTTCTGGCAATACTTGGTTAAGGTGACTTCAGGACCACCCTGGCTACTTCCTCAGTCATTATCAAACAATTTTACTGTATCATTTTGGAGAAATTAAGCCTCAAAGTTGCATCTCAGTTTTTTTTAAACAGGAAAAATGCCTTATACTCCATTTTTACTGTACAATAACAGGACTTTGGCCCATAAGTTCTGGCAATACTTGGTACAGGTGACTTCAGGACCACCCTGGCTACTTCCACAGTCATTATCAAACAATTTTACTGTACCATTTTGGGGAAATTAAACCTCAAAGTTGCATCTCTAGTTTTTTTGTTTTTTTCTTTACGGGAAAAGTGCCTCATACTCCATTTTTACCGTACAGTAACATGACTTTGGCCCATAAGTTCTGGCAATACTTGGTACAGGTGACTTCAGGACCACCCTGGCTACTTCCACAGTCATTATCAAACAATTTTACTGTATCATTTTGGAGAAATTAAGCCTCAAAGTTGCATCTCTAGTTTTTTTTTTTTTTTTTCTTTACGGGAAAAGTGCCTCATACTCCATTTTTACTGTATAATAACATGACTTTGGCCCATAAGTTCTGGCAATACTTGGTACAGGTGACTTCAGGACCACCCTGGCTACTTCCACAGTCATTATCAAACAATTTTACTGTATCATTTTGGAGAAATTAAGCCTCAAAGTTGCATCTCTAGTTTTTTTGTTTTTTTCTTTACGGGAAAAGTGCCTCATACTCCATTTTTACTGTACAGTGACATGACTTTGGCCCATAAGTTCTGGCAATACTTGGTTAAGGTGACTTCAGGACCACCCTGGCTACTTCCTCAGTCATTATCAAACAATTTTACTGTATCATTTTGGAGAAATTAAGCCTCAAAGTTGCATCTCAGTTTTTTTTAAACAGGAAAAATGCCTTATACTCAATTTTTACTGTACAATAACAGGACTTTGGCCCATAAGTTCTGGCAATACTTGGTACAGGTGACTTCAGGACCACCCTGGCTACTTCCACAGTCATTATCAAACAATTTTACTGTATCATTTTGGAGAAATTAAGCCTCAAAGTTGCATCTCAGTTTTTTTTAAACAGGAAAAATGCCTTATACTCCATTTTTACTGTACAATAACATGACTTTGGCCCATAAGTTCTGGCAATACTTGGTACAGGTGACTTCAGGACCACCCTGGCTACTTCCACAGTCATTATCAAACAATTTTACTGTATCATTTTGGAGAAATTAAGCCTCAAAGTTGCATCTCAGTTTTTAAGTTCTGGCAATACTTGGTACAGGCGTTTCTAATGTCCTTTTGTTTTTCCTGCTTTCCTCCTGACGTGCGGCCAGTTGCGCAACTTGATGATTGACGTCTGACGTCACTTTCTCCCTTTTTTCTTTTTCATCTATGTTCCCACCAAATAGCACCTTTCGCCATATGTTTTTGAGCACTCTGAACACTTTTTTCTCTTTTCTTTTTTCCACTTTCCTCCTCTTTTCTTTTTTTCCCCTCAGGTTAAATGCCTCCAAACAGGCAATTTATGGCCTACGTCCTGAAATAAAAGCAATAGCACAACTGAAATTTGATATTATTGGCAGATTTTATTGTAATAATGGCGGAGACGTCTGTCCGTCTGCCTCCAGTGGCTGCTCCAGCACCGCAGCACCGACAGCGTGTGAAGCGTGTGTGAAGCGTGTGTCTGTCCGTGGTGCTGAAATAACGCGGAGCGCTTTTCTCTAATTGCTTTTGTTGCCAATTTAAATTCAGAATATTGATAAAGCCTGAAGTTTTTGTTGAGGATACCTGTTCATGTCTGAAAATGTCATAATGATTTTGGTTTTGGACGAAAACCAACTTCAAATAGTTTTTTCTGCTAAGTCCTGCATGGTTTCTTGTCCTTTACTTAATGTGTTATGCGAACCTGGAATGCATAAATAGTGCGTTTATTACCTCCTTTCAGGGTTTAAAGCATCAGCGACACATGGGCACATGGCAAATAATTCTATGTTTAACTGAGTAGGGCCTCATATGAAATAGGCTATTGAAATGGGGCCCCAGGTGTCTAAGGCCGACAGCAGCAATACAGACGGCTACATAATTTATTACAATATTACATAGATGTATGTATCATATTACTCTGTCCAGTAGCTAAACTTTTTTTTTTTTTAAAGCCAGAATAAGGCATTTCACTAATTACAATAGCTAGGCCTATAACCTACAATGTGCATGTGTCTGTGAGCTAACCACGTGTGTCAGTTGACCCAAGGTGATAGACTATTTAGCCAATTAAAAAATATTTGTGATGACGCCCTTTATTTAAGCCACATAATTATAATTGAAAAATATGTAGACAATAAATGCAGTGTCTTTTACCCACATAACATTGGAAATTATTTGAAAGCCCCACTTACCCTTTTTTTGCAGCCATTCTTGTAATCAAGTGGAGATCCAGTGTACGTCGTCGTGGAGGTGTCAATTAACAGGGCATGTCATTTGCGCATGCGGTGATGCGTTGGATCGTTACCAAATAACTATTGTGAATTGATACGTTTATATCGATTTAGTTGTTGAAAACAAGCTCCAGATACAAATTTGAGGATTAATTTATCCAAAATGATACAGTAAAAATGTTTAATAATGACTGAGGAAGTAGCCAGGGTAGTCCTGAAGTCAACTGTAGCAAGTATATGTAAAGGGTAAATTTAAAAATATCTGGCAGCCCCTTCCCCTTTTTGATTTTTATTTTATTTTATTTTATTTTATTTTATTTTTTTTTTTCTCTCTCTCTCTGTTCCCTTTTATGTTTGAATGTTCCTATGTGGTATGTTTTGTACAGTTTTGTAAAATGATAAACTGTAAATAAAGTATTAAAAAAAAAAACTGTAGCAAGTATTGCCAGAACTTATGGGCCAAAGTCATGTCACTGTACAGTAAAAATGGAGTATGAGGCACTTTTCCCGTAAAGAAAAAAACAAAAAAACTAGAGATGCAACTTTGAGGCTTAATTTCTCCAAAATGATACAGTAAAATTGTTTGATAATGACTGTGGAAGTAGCCAGGGTGGTCCTGAAGTCACCTGTACCAAGTATTGCCAGAACTTATGGGCCAAAGTCATGTTACTGTACGGTAAAAATGGAGTATGAGGCACTTTTCCCGTAAAGAAAAAAACAAAAAAACTAGAGATGCAACTTTGAGGTTTAATTTCCCCAAAATGGTACAGTAAAATTGTTTGATAATGACTGTGGAAGTAGCCAGGGTGGTCCTGAAGTCACCTGTACCAAGTATTGCCAGAACTTATGGGCCAAAGTCATGTTACTGTACAGTAAAAATGGAGTATAAGGCATTTTTCCTGTTTAAAAAAAACTGAGATGCAACTTTGAGGCTTAATTTCTCCAAAATTATAAAGTAAAATTGTTTGATAATGACTGTGGAAGTAGCCAGGGTGGTCCTGAAGTCACCTGTACCAAGTATTGCCAGAACTTATGGGCCAAAGTCATGTTACTGTACAGTAAAAATGGAGTATAAGGCATTTTTCCTGTTTAAAAAAAACTGAGATGCAACTTTGAGGCTTAATTTCTCCAAAATTATACAGTAAAATTGTTTGATAATGACTGTGGAAGTAGCCAGGGTGGTCCTGAAGTCACCTGTACCAAGTATTGCCAGAACTTATGGGCCAAAGTCATGTTACTGTACAGTAAAAATGGAGTATAAGGCATTTTTCCTGTTTAAAAAAAACTGAGATGCAACTTTGAGGCTTAATTTCTCCAAAATTATACAGTAAAATTGTTTGATAATGACTGTGGAAGTAGCCAGGGTGGTCCTGAAGTCACCTGTACCAAGTATTGCCAGAACTTATGGGCCAAAGTCATGTTACTGTACAGTAAAAATGGAGTATAAGGCATTTTTCCTGTTTAAAAAAAACTGAGATGCAACTTTGAGGCTTAATTTCTCCAAAATTATACAGTAAAATTGTTTGATAATGACTGTGGAAGTAGCCAGGGTGGTCCTGAAGTCACCTGTACCAAGTATTGCCAGAACTTATGGGCCAAAGTCATGTTATTGTACAGTAAAAATCGAGTATGAGGCACTTTTCCCGTAAAGAAAAAAACAAAAAAAATAGAGATGCAACTTTGAGGCTTAATTTCTCCAAAATGATACAGTAAAATTGTTTGATAATGACTGTGGAAGTAGCCAGGGTGGTCCTGAAGTCACCTGTACCAAGTATTGCCAGAACTTATGGGCCAAAGTCATGTTACTGTACAGTAAAAATGGAGTATAAGGCATTTTTCCTGTTTAAAAAAAACTGAGATGCAACTTTGAGGTTTAATTTCTCCAAAATGATACAGTAAAATTGTTTGATAATGACTGTGGAAGTAGCCAGGGTGGTCCTGAAGTCACCTGTACCAAGTATTGCCAGAACTTATGGGCCAAAGTCATGTTATTGTACAGTAAAAATGGAGTATGAGGCACTTTTCCCGTAAAGAAAAAAACAAAAAAACTAGAGATGCAACTTTGAGGCTTAATTTCTCCAAAATTATACAGTAAAATTGTTTGATAATGACTGTGGAAGTAGCCAGGGTGGTCCTGAAGTCACCTGTACCAAGTATTGCCAGAACTTATGGGCCAAAGTCATGTTACTGTACAGTAAAAATGGAGTATAAGGCATTTTTCCTGTTTAAAAAAAACTGAGATGCAACTTTGAGGTTTAATTTCTCCAAAATGATACAGTAAAATTGTTTGATAATGACTGTGGAAGTAGCCAGGGTGGTCCTGAAGTCACCTGTACCAAGTATTGCCAGAACTTATGGGCCAAAGTCATGTTACTGTACAGTAAAAATGGAGTATAAGGCATTTTTCCTGTTTAAAAAAAAACTGAGATGCAACTTTGAGGCTTAATTTCTCCAAAATGATACAGTAAAATTGTTTGATAATGACTGTGGAAGTAGCCAGGGTGGTCCTGAAGTCACCTGTACCAAGTATTGCCAGAACTTATGGGCCAAAGTCATGTTACTGTACAGTAAAAATGGAGTATAAGGCATTTTTCCTGTTTAAAAAAAAAACTGAGATGCAACTTTGAGGCTTAATTTCTCCAAAATGATACAGTAAAATTGTTTGATAATGACTGAGGAAGTAGCCAGGGTGGTCCTGAAGTCACCTGTACCAAGTATTGCCAGAACTTATGGGCCAAAGTCATGTTATTGTACAGTAAAAATGGAGTATGAGGCACTTTTCCCGTAAAGAAAAAAACAAAAAAACTAGAGATGCAACTTTGAGGTTTAATTTCCCCAAAATGGTACAGTAAAATTGTTTGATAATGACTGTGGAAGTAGCCAGGGTGGTCCTGAAGTCACCTGTACCAAGTATTGCCAGAACTTATGGGCCAAAGTCATGTTACTGTACGGTAAAAATGGAGTATGAGGCACTTTTCCCGTAAAGAAAAAAACAAAAAAACTAGAGATGCAACTTTGAGGTTTAATTTCTCCAAAATTATACAGTAAAATTGTTTGATAATGACTGTGGAAGTAGCCAGGGTGGTCCTGAAGTCACCTGTACCAAGTATTGCCAGAACTTATGGGCCAAAGTCATGTTACTGTACAGTAAAAATGGAGTATAAGGCATTTTTCCTGTTTAAAAAAAACTGAGATGCAACTTTGAGGTTTAATTTCTCCAAAATGATACAGTAAAATTGTTTGATAATGACTGTGGAAGTAGCCAGGGTGGTCCTGAAGTCACCT
Organism: Trachurus japonicus; assembly: GCF_045865225.1. Taxonomy (NCBI): domain Eukaryota; kingdom Metazoa; phylum Chordata; class Actinopteri; order Carangiformes; family Carangidae; genus Trachurus; species Trachurus japonicus. The sequence goes on along the minus strand of NC_140920.1, from coordinate 20,240,199 downwards.
GTACCAAGTATTGCCAGAACTTATGGGCCAAAGTCATGTTACTGTACAGTAAAAATGGAGTATAAGGCATTTTTCCTGTTTAAAAAAAACTGAGATGCAACTTTGAGGCTTAATTTCTCCAAAATTATACAGTAAAATTGTTTGATAATGACTGAGGAAGTAGCCAGGGTGGTCCTGAAGTCACCTTAACCAAGTATTGCCAGAACTTATGGGCCAAAGTCATGTTATTGTACAGTAAAAATGGAGTATGAGGCACTTTTCCCGTAAAGAAAAAAACAAAAAAAATAGAGATGCAACTTTGAGGCTTAATTTCTCCAAAATTATACAGTAAAATTGTTTGATAATGACTGTGGAAGTAGCCAGGGTGGTCCTGAAGTCACCTGTATCAAGTATTGCCAGAACTTATGGGCCAAAGTCATGTTATTGTACAGTAAAAATGGAGTATGAGGCACTTTTCCTGTTAAAAAAAACTTGAGATGCAACTTTGAGGTTTAATTTCTCCAAAATGATACAGTAAAATTGTTTGATAATGACTGAGGAAGTAGCCAGGGTGGTCCTGAAGTCACCTGTACCAAGTATTGCCAGAACTTATGGGCCAAAGTCATGTTATTGTACAGTAAAAATGGAGTATAAGGCATTTTTCCTGTTTAAAAAAAACTGAGATGCAACTTTGAGGCTTAATTTCTCCAAAATGATACAGTAAAATTGTTTGATAATGACTGTGGAAGTAGCCAGGGTGGTCCTGAAGTCACCTGTACCAAGTATTGCCAGAACTTATGGGCCAAAGTCATGTTACTGTACAGTAAAAATGGAGTATGAGGCACTTTTCCCGTAAAGAAAAAAACAAAAAAACTAGAGATGCAACTTTGAGGTTTAATTTCTCCAAAATTATACAGTAAAATTGTTTGATAATGACTGAGGAAGTAGCCAGGGTGGTCCTGAAGTCACCTGTACCAAGTATTGCCAGAACTTATGGGCCAAAGTCATGTTATTGTACAGTAAAAATGGAGTATGAGGCACTTTTCCTGTTTAAAAAAAACTGAGATACAACTTTGAGGTTTAATTTCTCCAAAATGATACAGTAAAATTGTTTGATAATGACTGTGGAAGTAGCCAGGGTGGTCCTGAAGTCACCTGTACCAAGTATTGCCAGAACTTATGGGCCAAAGTCATGTTACTGTACAGTAAAAATGGAGTATAAGGCATTTTTCCTGTTTAAAAAAAACTGAGATGCAACTTTGAGGCTTAATTTCTCCAAAATGATACAGTAAAATTGTTTGATAATGACTGTGGAAGTAGCCAGGGTGGTCCTGAAGTCACCTTAACCAAGTATTGCCAGAACTTATGGGCCAAAGTCATGTTATTGTACAGTAAAAATGGAGTATGAGGCACTTTTCCCGTAAAGAAAAAAACAAAAAAACTAGAGATGCAACTTTGAGGCTTAATTTCTCCAAAATTATACAGTAAAATTGTTTGATAATGACTGTGGAAGTAGCCAGGGTGGTCCTGAAGTCACCTGTACCAAGTATTGCCAGAACTTATGGGCCAAAGTCATGTTACTGTACAGTAAAAATGGAGTATAAGGCATTTTTCCTGTTTAAAAAAAACTGAGATGCAACTTTGAGGTTTAATTTCTCCAAAATGATACAGTAAAATTGTTTGATAATGACTGTGGAAGTAGCCAGAGTGGTCCTGAAGTCACCTGTACCAAGTATTGCCAGAACTTATGGGCCAAAGTCATGTTACTGTATAGTAAAAATGGAGTATAAGGCATTTTTCCTGTTTAAAAAAAACTGAGATGCAACTTTGAGGTTTAATTTCTCCAAAATGATACAGTAAAATTGTTTGATAATGACTGTGGAAGTAGCCAGGGTGGTCCTGAAGTCACCTGTACCAAGTATTGCCAGAACTTATGGGCCAAAGTCATGTTACTGTACAGTAAAAATGGAGTATAAGGCATTTTTCCTGTTTAAAAAAAACTGAGATGCAACTTTGAGGCTTAATTTCTCCAAAATTATACAGTAAAATTGTTTGATAATGACTGAGGAAGTAGCCAGGGTGGTCCTGAAGTCACCTTAACCAAGTATTGCCAGAACTTATGGGCCAAAGTCATGTTATTGTACAGTAAAAATGGAGTATGAGGCACTTTTCCCGTAAAGAAAAAAACAAAAAAAATAGAGATGCAACTTTGAGGCTTAATTTCTCCAAAATTATACAGTAAAATTGTTTGATAATGACTGTGGAAGTAGCCAGGGTGGTCCTGAAGTCACCTGTATCAAGTATTGCCAGAACTTATGGGCCAAAGTCATGTTATTGTACAGTAAAAATGGAGTATGAGGCACTTTTCCTGTTAAAAAAAACTGAGATGCAACTTTGAGGTTTAATTTCTCCAAAATGATACAGTAAAATTGTTTGATAATGACTGAGGAAGTAGCCAGGGTGGTCCTGAAGTCACCTGTACCAAGTATTGCCAGAACTTATGGGCCAAAGTCATGTTATTGTACAGTAAAAATGGAGTATAAGGCATTTTTCCTGTTTAAAAAAAACTGAGATGCAACTTTGAGGCTTAATTTCTCCAAAATGATACAGTAAAATTGTTTGATAATGACTGTGGAAGTAGCCAGGGTGGTCCTGAAGTCACCTGTACCAAGTATTGCCAGAACTTATGGGCCAAAGTCATGTTACTGTACAGTAAAAATGGAGTATGAGGCACTTTTCCCGTAAAGAAAAAAACAAAAAAACTAGAGATGCAACTTTGAGGTTTAATTTCTCCAAAATTATACAGTAAAATTGTTTGATAATGACTGAGGAAGTAGCCAGGGTGGTCCTGAAGTCACCTGTACCAAGTATTGCCAGAACTTATGGGCCAAAGTCATGTTATTGTACAGTAAAAATGGAGTATGAGGCACTTTTCCTGTTTAAAAAAAACTGAGATACAACTTTGAGGTTTAATTTCTCCAAAATGATACAGTAAAATTGTTTGATAATGACTGTGGAAGTAGCCAGGGTGGTCCTGAAGTCACCTGTACCAAGTATTGCCAGAACTTATGGGCCAAAGTCATGTTACTGTACAGTAAAAATGGAGTATAAGGCATTTTTCCTGTTTAAAAAAAACTGAGATGCAACTTTGAGGCTTAATTTCTCCAAAATGATACAGTAAAATTGTTTGATAATGACTGTGGAAGTAGCCAGGGTGGTCCTGAAGTCACCTTAACCAAGTATTGCCAGAACTTATGGGCCAAAGTCATGTTATTGTACAGTAAAAATGGAGTATGAGGCACTTTTCCCGTAAAGAAAAAAACAAAAAAACTAGAGATGCAACTTTGAGGCTTAATTTCTCCAAAATTATACAGTAAAATTGTTTGATAATGACTGTGGAAGTAGCCAGGGTGGTCCTGAAGTCACCTGTACCAAGTATTGCCAGAACTTATGGGCCAAAGTCATGTTATTGTACAGTAAAAATGGAGTATAAGGCATTTTTCCTGTTTAAAAAAAACTGAGATGCAACTTTGAGGTTTAATTTCTCCAAAATGATACAGTAAAATTGTTTGATAATGACTGAGGAAGTAGCCAGGGTGGTCCTGAAGTCACCTTAACCAAGTATTGCCAGAACTTATGGGCCAAAGTCATGTTACTGTACAGTAAAAATGGAGTATGAGGCACTTTTCCTGTTTAAAAAAAACTGAGATGCAACTTTGAGGTTTAATTTCTCCAAAATGATACAGTAAAATTGTTTGATAATGACTGAGGAAATAGCCAGGGTGGTCCTGAAGTCACCTTAACCAAGCTTTGCCAGAACGTATGGGCCAAAGTCATGTTACTGTACAGTAAAAATGGAGTATGAGGCACTTTTCCTGTAAAGGAAAAAACCAAAAAACTAGAGATGCAACTTTGAGGTTTAATTTCCCCAAAATGGTACAGTAAAATTGTTTGATAATGACTGTGGAAGTAGCCAGGGTGGTCCTGAAGTCACCTGTACCAAGTATTGCCAGAACTTATGGGCCAAAGTCATGTTACTGCACAGTAAAAATGGAGTATAAGGCTCTTTTCCTGTTTAAAATTCATAAGGCCCTGTTAGGTAGGTACACGGGAACACACACACACACACACACACACACACACACACACACACACACACACACACACACACACACACACACACACACACACACACACCCCTTGCATTTGTATTATCCGCGTCTTATTTTGAAAACCGGAAGTCATCTCGCTTGGTTCTGAACTAGCGTTAGCTTCGTCAGTGGACTCGGAGAATTTACCGTAAGTTCTATGATACGGGCGCAGTTCAAATGTTTGTGCGGCTGGCTTGACTCCGCGAGGAAGAACGACGGCTCACTTGACCGCAGTTAAAAACTGGCAGGTGGATGGTGGTCACTGGTCAGTGCACTAAATTACCAACTGCCACCTTAACCCACCTGCCAATCATCTACGTTTGTACTTGTACGTGTTCTAAAAAGGCGCTGTAAGTGAGTCTACAGTAAAAAGGCAGTTTTTTAAAGTTTGGTTTAAAGTGTTTTTCTGTTGCTGTGTCAGTCATTCCACAGACTTTGAGGTGCACAGGAACTGGTTGGCCATCACACACAATCTGCCAGTGTCCAGGTGGTACTATGAGGTGAGTGTGCGTGAGGGGCTTCTCATTGAATTTATCAACAGCCAGGTTCGGACTTCTGGAGTTGACACTAAAACCTTATTTCCTCTAGTTGCAGTATCTCACAAAAGTCAGTACACCCCTCACATTTGTGTAAATATTTTATTATATCTTTTCATGAGACAACACTGAAGATATGACACTTTGATACAATGTAAAGTAGTCAGCCTACAGCTTGTGTAACAGTGTAAATTTGCTGTCCCCTTAAAATAACTCAACACACAGCCATTAATGTCTAAAACGCTGGAAACAAAAGTGAGTATACCCCTAAGTGAAAATGTCCAAATTGTGGCCAAAGTGTCAATTTTTTTGTGTGGCTACCATTTTTTTCCCAGCACTGCCTTAACTAGACATAGCTCAAAAAATAAAGCTTTATTGAAAACATCACTATGCAAAGAATAATCCAAAAGCATCAGCTCATTTTTTTCAAAATGGCATTTATCTGCTTTTGCAAATGAACTCTTCATTTATTATTATTATCGTTGTTGTTATTAGTATTATTATTTTCTCTGTGCTGCAGAATACATCTGAGTGGACCCTGGACTACCCCCCTCTGTTCGCCTGGTTCGAGTTTGGTCTTTCCCAGGCGGCTCAGAGCTTTGATAGGAACATGCTGCTGGTGCAGAACCTCAACTACGCTAGCCCGTCCACGGTTCTGTTCCAGAGACTGTCAGTCATTGTCACTGACCTGCTCTTCATCTTTGCTGTCAGAGAGTGAGTCCCATCTCATGGAATAATTCTGTGGAGTTTTAGTCTGGAAATCCTCCAACAGGTCTGTGCTGATTGTCTCTGTCTCTGGTCAGGTGCTGCAGGTGCGTTCAGGGGCACAAGGGCTCTCGGGATGTCCTGAACCAGCCGTCCTTTGTCTTGGCTGTCCTGCTGCTCTGGAACTTTGGCCTCCTCATTGTAGACCGTATCCTCTGTGTGTGTGTGTGAGGGTGTGTGTGTGTGTGTGTGAGAGTGTCTGTGTTTGAGAGTAACAATGATGAACATCCTTAAACATTTCTCAGACATTCACTTCCAGTATAATGGTTTTCTGTTTGGTTTCCTGTTGTTGTCAGTGGCGAAACACTTGCAGGTTTGAGCTTCAAATGTTTCATCTTCATGAACTTATTTTTGGTTTAAAACTCAGTTTCATGTTGTTGTTTGTGTTGTTTGTGTTTGTGTGCGACAGTCTCAGCATCTGCAGGGTGCGCTGCTGTTCTCCCTCCTGATCAACCTGAAGCATATCTACCTGTACGTGGCTCCAGCATACGGTGTCTACCTGCTGAGGAGTTACTGCTTCACCCACAACCACAAAGGTCACACAAACACTGGGGCTGCAACAATTACCAACATAATTGTATACGCTGATTATAAAAATTTGCAGAATATTAGTGTTGACGACAGTAAACCTGGTATTCCATTTAATGTTCATTTGTAACTCTTATGCACTACAGTAAGTTCTGAGGACATTAATGCCTTCATTGCTTGCCATTCTACTAATGTACTAATGAAGATGAATGTATGAATGATGGTTAGAAACACAGGCTACACTACATGGTTCAAGTGGCCCAAATCCGTTTTTTTCCTCTCAAGTGGAATAGATAGTACAGAGGTCTGTTGCCATCAAACAAACACATGGCAAAGCTGTTCAATGACTGGCTGTCACTCATAGCGTCCAGGGATATGATTGGCTGTTTCAATGAGCCAGCGGGAGCACACTGTTCGCGAGTAACTAGTACTGTAACTTGTAATCTAACTAATTACTTTTGAATTAAAGTTATTAGAACAGTAATGTGATTACTTTTAAGAGTACAGTAGTCATTGGAACTACCTGTCATTAAATTATTTTTCCAGAGTTATTTGCCCAACGCTGCTGTTGATGAAATGGTAACAGAAGATAGCTCAGGAGAAAATCAGGCCAAAACATTCCAACAAAACAGTCCTCAAAGTTGAATAGCCAGCTGCATTTTGGCTCTGTATGACAATGGGAGACCAATAGCCCATCAAGTGCAAACAAAAGGTTGAGCAATGACAATGATAATTCCCTGGCCTAAGGCAAGTGTACATTTTTTTTCTTTCTTTTTATGTTGAGAGGAATCTGTGCAAACATCCGTTTCTGCTCTCATTACTAATGTTTTCTAATCCACCAACATCAGAGACTCGACCTAGCAGACCCCCATCAACACGGAAACAGTAACCATAGTGACTGTGTGTTTCAGATGGTTCTATCCGGTGGAGCAGTTTCAGTCCACTGCGTCTGCTCGCTCTTGGATCCATTGTAGTCTGTGTCTGTGCTCTGTCCTTCGGCCCCTTTGTTGTCATGGTGGGTTTTCTATTACACATGTTGGAGTTTGGGCACAGCCCTCAGTGTACGCACTTACTGACATACTGAAGCTGAAGTGCTGTTGTGTTTCCTCTAGGGCCAGCTCCCACAGGTGCTGTCCCGGCTCTTCCCCTTCAAGCGGGGCCTCTGTCACGCCTACTGGGCCCCGAACGTCTGGGCCCTCTACAATGTGCTGGACAAGATCCTGACAACACTTGGTGAGACGTCTCCTCCTCCTCCTTGCCTTTTGGGCTGCGGTGGGGTAGAAGATTCAGTATTGGTGTTGGACCCGAGCCTGTGTTGATGTGTTTCAGGACTTCGCCTGAAGTTGCTGGAGGAGACGGAGCTTCCCAGAGCGTCAATGACAGGCGGGTTGGTCCAGGAATTCCAGCACTCCGTCCTCCCCTCTGTCTCTCCGTCCGTCACACTCGTCTGCACCCTGCTGTCCATCCTGGTGAGAGACCTAGAGGTCGGAGGTCAAGGGAAGGGTTCCCCTCAGTAGCGATGCTAATCTTCTCTCTCTCTCAATATCTCGCTCAGCCGGCTGTGGCGTCGATCTGGCACCGTCCTCGGGGCGCTCGGGGTTTTCTGCGCTGCCTGCTGCTCTGTGCTCTGGGCTCCTTCATGTTTGGCTGGCATGTCCATGAGAAGGCCATCCTTATTGCCATCCTGCCCCTCAGGTTTCTGACATTCTCACATCTCATTAATTCATCATTAATCACAGGAAATCCCTGAAGTTTTAGAGCAGAGTGGGAACAGAAGCAAAAATTCTGATTCATTATCTAGTTCATCAAAAAGTGTTTAAATTTAAAAACTTTGAAAATTTCTACCAAAGCAACGGTACATGCTACAGTTTTGAAACTTCACCAAAATGTAGCCCCGATACTGCTGAAACTTTTGTCCACTTAAACTCATTACAAATTATGAAGTCCATCACTCTGTTTTTAAAATAAATGTAAAACGTAAAATCTCCTCCCACAATTTTTGCTCAATTGACACCAAACTTGCTAGAGAGCATCTTCAGACCGTCCTCCACAAACAATTCATACAGATTTTTGATTTATCGAAAATTGAGCCTACAGTGCATGAAAACGTTTGACTGTAAACATATACCATCCAATTCTTGGTAAATACATTTTCAATCTTCCTGAAAAAATTGACAATATTTTGGAGTCGTGGTTGATGAAGTTTGGCAAATATCAATTTTGAATTGAATGAATTTTGAATTTTTGAGAACATTTTAAATTCTGCTCTCATGGGAACAACTGAAGTCAATGTAAGAGTGGCATTTTTTTAAACATCAGATTTTCTCTTGAGAAGCAAATCACTTATCATTAAAACAATTCACCAACATTTACGTGCTGTCAAGATGCAATTTATGTATTATCAGATTTTTGTTTTGATAACACAATTTGTGACATTTTGACAATTTTCAAAATCTGCTACGACAAATGCTGGCCGGTCGGTGACTCCCTGAGTCTATTTGAGAAGCCAAAATAAATAAATAAAATGTTGTTTCTCTTCTCTTCCTGTAGCATCCTGGCAGTGGAGAGCAGAGAAGATGCTGGCATCTTCCTGGTCCTGAGCACCACAGGCCACTATTCCCTGTTCCCACTGCTCTTCACCTCTGCAGGTAAAAACTACTATTTCCATGGAAACGGATAAATGAAGAATGTGAGCTAAGATTCCACATCATAAGGTGACAAAACCAAACTCAGAGCAAATGAGAGAACAAGGAGGGAGCAGCAAAGAGCTCAATACTGAAGGCCACAACAGAGACACACACATGACTGTTAGGGAACAGATCCACTCTATGACAACAACCATATGACGACAACAACAACAACAACCTTATGACACTTGTCACCATCCCAGCACAACAATAGGGGATTGCTATGACAATAAATTACAAACGTGAATTATCCCCCTGCCTTAAATCTTTAACAATAAGTTATTGTTCCGTTTGAATAAAACAAATAAACATGTTGAACGCACAGACCAGGGCCATAAAGGCAGCATGATGTGTTTTGCCTGAAGGAAAACCCCATTTCCCATGAGCACCAGCGTGTAGCGTCGTAAACATCCTGGGGCCTCATTTATCATTGTGGATACACGTTTTTTTACACGCTCTTTCCCCCGTTTTGTGCGTACGCACTTTTCTCCGCCTAATTTGGGATCTATCAAACCAAAACTTGTCGGGAGTAAGTGCAAAAATTTACGACCAGTCCGACCATGGCGTACCGGCATTTACACGCTTTTTGAAGAACAGGAGGAATTGGTGACACCGCTGCAGAGTCAGAGAACTGCAGTCTGCGAGGGAGAGAGGAGCGCGGACACTGTTTGAAGTAGCAAGTGGTGGTGATCATGACCCCCCCCCCCCCCACCACCACCACCACCACCACCACCGCACACGTGTTGACGTCGGCACTTTACATGAAAAGCACAGCGACTCAGATTTTTCCCCTGTGCATTTACACTAGTTTGCTCCTAAATACTGGCTTTATAAAACGAATTTCGTTTTCTTTTGATATCATATTGATATTTTCCCCTGCATGTAGGCTACACCTCTTCCACAACCCGTCTGTCCAGTCTGGAAAATAATTTCTGCGATGTGCGTGTGTTACGTAGCCAGACTGGACACACACAAGCAAGCAGCAAGCACAATAATGTCGGCGCAAATCAAAGCAAATGAGAAAACATGATCGATATTTTTTGTGTGAATAATATTTATTGTATTTAACAAAAATGGGTGCTAGCTGCCCAACATCATTTTAGGAAAAGTCACAGACTGGTGGACTTCAATGTTTTTTGTTTTTTTTTTTTAAATATATAGCTATGCACAAATGAAAATCAAAGTCTTCCAGTGAACGGAAGTTGGGGGTTAGTGGAAAGGGGTGCAAAGTACTGACTGGCAGTGGAAACCCTGCTTTAAATTATTATGACATAATCTAAAATAAGGGGCAGAATAAATATGATTCTTCTTCTTTCTGTTCTGTTTCATTTAGATTTGGGAGTTTTTTGTTTTTATTGTAGCCTTTCAATGCAAGATGATGTTTCTGACTGATATTGCCGTGTTACCGTGTATCTCGCTTTCAGAGAAATTCCACTTCTTTCTCCGCTCTCCGTCCGTCTGTTGTCTTCACCGTCTTCCACTGACGTCATTCCACACGTTTCCAGAGTGCACATGGCTACTTAATATGCACGTAACTGATTTGCATTGACCACATATGGTTGCGTGGGGCCGTTTAGGTGGCTGGGTATGAGGCGTGTTCTCATCCACGCTTTTCTCAGGTCCGGTGTGATCTATCAAGGGAAATACCGTGCAGCCGTGTGTACGCGGAGTTTGATAGATCTGAAAAGAGTGTATATTTTTTGGTCGTACGCACATTTTGCCTTTCCGTCGTACTGAAAATTTAAGAGGACTTTTACACGCTCTTTGATAAATGAGGCCCCTCCCGGTCATGTGCAACAACTCGGTGCTGACCTGTTGATCTACCTATTTTGTGATTTTACAATCATTATCTGCTCGTTCATGGTGTCAACTGGGTGAAATGGAGTCTGAAAACCTCTGAGTTGTTGACTTCAGACTGGCCTCAGCCCATTACAACATTTTCAAGGTGTAGTGCGGGAAATATGATCCGCCGTAAACACGGTGTATTTTATTTAGAAAATTAACCGGGTGTTTTGGTTTGTATTTTATACGTGATTTCCTGTCCTGCACGAGCTGCTCTGTGCTGAATTAATGCGCCGTGCTCCGGCGTCCGGCAAAAATAGAAGCTATGCGTATTGCGGAGGGCTGCCAGATACTGGAGCCATGACACAGCGGAGCAGCAGCCAGTGGAAGCTCACACATTGACCAGAATGGAAACGTATCGCACGGCGGCGTTACTCTCCCTCTTTCGTTTTTTAGTCTTTTGAGACAAACTGTTTGTAAAAATGGGCTATACAAATAAAATTGCCTTGCCTTGCCTTGCCCTTCTCAGACAAAACTATAAAACAATGTATTTGGTTTTCTTGCTGCTTCTGCCATGATAGCGGTAACCCCACATCGGCGTTTGCATTGACTTCCATCTTTTTAACGAATAGGGAAAGGGTGAATAGTCCAGTCATTTTATGAGAAAAGGTTAAACAAATTGCAACAGAAGCAAACTCAACTGATTTTGTATCCTCAGCATGTCCTGAGTGAGGGAAAAAAAGCCCCGAAGAATCCCATTAGGGGAAAGTTTCGAAAAACACCCTAACATATCCCATTTATATGCATATAAAAAATTTTTTTCACGTGTATAGGGTAAAAATTTTTAACCTTTAGATATTTCCATGAAAATTACTGAGTTGATTACTTACATTAAGACAAACAAAAAATGTATTACAAGTTTTTTGAAATTCTTTGTTTACATGAGCAAATTTGCATAAATTTGCATAAATTCAACCGTTTTGACGGCACATGTATATATGAAGTTGCTGTGGTGGTACCGGCATGGAAATTGGAATGAGTTGACTCCATCGGTCAACCGACAAGTTGACCACTTTAAATTTCAAGATGACTGCAATTTTTCACGACAGCCACATCCTTAGTAGAGCAGGTATGACATGAGCCAACAGTGCATAATCCAATTACGTATGGCTAATTTGCATATATACAACACCTGATCTAAACATTGAGTAGAGCAGGTGAAAATGTCTTGTTCAATCTTGTTAACATATAATATGTTAACAAGATTGAACAAGACATTTTTTAACTGTAATATGATATTACAGTTAAAAAACTTAAGGAATGGAACCAAAGGCTACCCATGAGCATTAATAGAGACGGAGCATGTCATACCTGCTCTACTAAGGATGTGGCTGTCTTGAAAAATTGCAGTCATCTTGAAATTTAAAATGGTCAACTTGTTGGTTGACCGATGGAGTCAACTCATTCCAATTTTCATGCCGGTACCACCACAGCAACTTCATATATACATGTGCCGTCAAAACGGTGGAATTTATGCAAATTTATGCAAATTTGCTCATGTTAACAAAGAATTTCAAAAAACTTGTAATACATTTTTTGTTTGTCTTAATGTAAGTTATCAACTCAGTAATTTTCATGGAGATATCTAAAGGTTAAAAATTTCACCCTATACACGTGAAAATCTTTTTTTATATGTGTATAAATGGGATATGTTTGGGTGTTTTTCTAAACGTTCCCCTAATGGGATTCTTCGGGGCTTTTTTTCCCTCACTCAGGACATGCTGAGGATACAAAATCAGTTGAGTTTGCTTCTGTTGCAATTTGTTTAACGTTGATCCCTTTTTTGGCCTAAAATTACTGGACTAGAAGTGATGTCTGCCGTAAAGCAGTCAGCTTTTGTAGTTTGGGGTTCCTACCATCCACCTGGAAGCTGTTTAGTGCCAGTGAAGGCGATACAGACCTCCTCAGACCATGACACAGGTGTCATTCAACCTGTTCTAAGTTGATGTACCATCACAAAAGTTCTGAAAATACTATATGAAGGTTGAAAAGTTACTTAGTGTTGGTTTAAAATAAAATAAATAAAATAAAATATTTCTTTTTTTGACAAGAAATATCGTCACACCCCTATTATATATACTGTCAGACTACAATGTGTCATTTTGCAATATTTTTGGTTGGAGGTGTGACCCAGGTTTTGTTTTTGCTTTTTTAATGTAAAAAATGTGCTGTGGCTCAACAATGATTAAAAGACAGTGGTTTTACCTGACATGTTACCTGAGATGTTTACCCCTGTGTTACCTGATGTGTTTTCCTGCTGTGATTTTCAGAGCTTCCCATCAAACTGGGCCTGATGCTGCTGTTCACCATGTACTCTCTCATTGCTCTGAGGAAACTTCATAGGTGAGGATGAGTTCCTTTCATTCTCTTTAACCACCTGCAACTCTGATGCTCTACTCTGATTGGTTTCTCCGTCAGTAATCAGATTACCCTGTCTTCTCAGTGGCCAAGGCCGTCTGCTACTTCCCCTGGAGGTCATTTACCTTCTCGGCTTGGTTGCCGTGGCGATTGTTTGCGAAGTCGTCTTTCCCCTGTCGCCGTGGAAGCAGAAGCTGCCGTTCCTCCCTCTGCTGGTGACATCTGTGTATTGTTCCCTGGGGGTCTGCTACTCTTTCCTGCGGCTGTATGTCAGTCTACTGTGGTGGGAGGAGAAGCCCAAGCAGCTGTGAGTTGTCCTGTACCCACAAAGTCACAGGTTTGATCTTAACAATACAACAACATCCTCGTTGCACACTGATCCACAATTCTGACAGCCCATCGTGCAACATCATTCAGAGGGAGGAGACTCGAGCCAAATACTCTGAATCTTCTTCTTCTTGGGACTGGCAAAACAAAGAACAAAATAACTTCACATCCAGGGCGCTAGTCGCACTTTATTAAATGCTGAGCTCATCAGTATTTACTGAATCTGTGAGAGCATTCAGTTATCTTTTTTGGGAAAAACTGAAAATTTTTTACATTTTTTTCTTAAGAGTCTGGTGTGGCTGTTTAATGTATTGGATATTCTGGGTATAACACATGTCTTGTTTACATTAGCTGTGATGTGCTCCCAGATTTCTGGGATGGACTCCTCCCACAATCCTGTGAGGATGTTGCATTACTGAAGCCTGTGGTCCCACGTCACACGTTTTCTGTCATGACCAGAAACCAGAATCCAATCTAGGGAATGTTACCTGCACGAGGCATAGCTTTCGGCTTGTAAATCACCATGTGGACCAAAGCAGAACTAAGAGAGGTGATAATGATGATGATGATTATTTTTGTTACTGCTATTATCAAATAAAGAGAAGGTGAAGTTGTCGTGTGTGATGATGATGATGATTTGAAGGACCAAAAACCCCTAAACCTTCATAAAGTCTCCATAGCAATAGCAGTAGCAGCACAAACACCTTAAGTTAAAGGAGTTGTACGTAAGAAATTAATGGCAAAATGGAATAGAATAGCCATTGTCATTATGCATTTCTGTACAATGAAATAGGAGAGCTGCTCCTTTGAAGTGCCAATATGTACAAACAATACACAATACAAATGCAGTGAATAATACATCACTTCACACAGGCATCATTTTAAAATATGCAGCATAGTTCAAAATGTGGACAGTTCAAATATATTGCACACACATGTGTCTTCTTAGTCGGTGAGAGGGAGTGCAGTGTCAGTGCATAAGAGAGTTCAGGGTGGTTGTGGCTCTGGGGAAGAAAACAGTTTTTAAAGTCTATTTGTGCGTTCCTTGATGCACCTGCAGCGTCTGCCAGAGGGGGGCAGCCAACAATTCTTTGTGCTTCTTCCCGTCGGCCTCGGTGCAGGTCCCATACCCATCTCTTTTTTTTTTGTGATGCTCAATGCCAGATTGTTTGCTGAATACCAAGCTGTTAACCTCTTCACGTCCTCTCTGTAGGCTAAATCGGTCCCTTCTGAGATCAGTCCAACCACTGTACAGTATCGTCAGCAAATTTAACGAAGTCTCACATGCTGGGGCGGTTACTTGAGGCACATGTCAGACGGGGGAGACCCAGGGTAGTCAGCTTGGTGATCAGAATGTTTGGAACAACAGTGTTAAATGCCGAGCTATTAGTCCACAAAGAACATCCTGACATATAGCTCTGCTGTTTGTCCAGGTGGCACAGCACAGCATGGAGAGCTATGGCAATGTCGTCCTCTGTTGATCTGATTTCAATCAGGACAGACTTATTACGACAAGAGAGGCAGGTTTGAAGATGAAGATAAAACTAGAGAATGCATTTCCTGAAGGAAATACGGGTGAATGCTGAAAGCTGGAAGCTGAATGAGCTGAATTGAAACAATGTTGAAAAGATGAAACAATATCTGAAGGGTAAAAGTAAAACATGTAAGAAGGAGGCTAAAAATAAACGGTCGGATATATTTTGGACATTACCACTGCACTGCTCAACTGTTTATTTTTGTAAAGAAATCATCACAACAAGGAAAAAATTTTGTTGTGGTTGAAAGAATTGCCCCCATAGGTTAGCGTTGTTGCTATCCCTATCGCCGTCTAGCCATGGTGTAACTCTGGTTTGCCTGCATCAATTTTAGTGACGTTTTTTGCTCCCCCCAACACTGGGTGACCATCAGGACAACGATTTAGGGGTCAAAAATGACCGGAATTCTCCTTTAATGACACCATCGGTCTTGCGAATGCCCTCACAGAGGTTAAATACCTGGATCTCCACACCAGATAGTTGCGCCAGTTGCTTTCGATTTAAAATTTCCTTGAGATAACTATGACCTGGACAAATGAGAATATCCACAGGCTTCAACACCATGGAATAACTCCCTCAGCAAAATAGAATTTGAAGTAGCTGCACAACTCCTAGAGTAATTGTACTACTTGGTAATAACTATGCAGGGTGCCCAAACCTCTGCTGCAGGTCCTTTTCCTTTTCTGTCATTTTGAAAACTTAAAAGATGAAAATAAAAAATATATATCGTTTAAAATGTAAAACGGAATGTGTCTACTGTAACTTTATGCCTTCTGGAGATCATTTCATCTTCCACTTGCTTAACTGCTCACATAAACAGAAATTTTGACCAGGAGTGCCCAAACTTTTGCATGCCACTCTCTGTGAGACGGTTTTCATCAGATCAGCAGCAGCAGTCAAACTCCTTGACACTTCAGTCAGTCAGATATGTTGCTGACCTCAGCAGAGCTCCTTAACAAATGACGCTGATTATTTGAAAATTTTATTGATAAGGCAACACAATACATGATTTGTTAGAATGGACTCTGTGTTTTTACAGGGCCTGTTTTCACTGTAAAATTTCTATTGCACAGTAAGTCCTGAGTGTTAACTCTAGACTGCACGCCTATCAGCAGCTTTAAGGACAAAATGGCCTCTGACCTTCACCTCATGACCAGTGTTTACTCTACAGACATGTTCAAACACCCTCTGTCATCTTCAGTCTCACTCATTACCGTATAAAAATAGAAATGTTTAAAACACTCAATCATCCAGAACAACTCAAAATAAGAGACCAGTCACACCACAGACTAACATCTAATACAAAATAAAATGATATTCACATGTATTGTAACTAAACCTCTGAATGTTTCACTGACATTTCAAACATCCATAAAGCCGTGACTGAGGGGAGAAAAAAAATCTAAAATCCCCTCAATTAAAATTAGATGACCTGATCCAGAATCGATGAGAAAGAAGATTTCACTAAATGTTAGAAGTCACACGGGACAGAAAGTGAAGTACAAGCTTCAAGAGACTGTGGTCAGTTCATTGTTGGTAATAATACTGGAACACTGGAGCATCTGTAGGCTCGTCTCTCAGCAAGAAGATTCTGGGATTAATACCCGGGCCTGGGGCCTTTCTAGGTGGAGTTTGCCTTCTGTATGTCTCCATGGCTTCTCTCCGGGTTCTCCAGCTTCCTCTCACAGTCTAGAGACTACAACATCTACAAGACTAGATTGTTTGGTGACTCCAAATAGCCTATTGTGAGTATGTGTTATTTGCCTATGCACAGTACACTGTGATGGACTGATAACATCTCTAGCATCTCTAACCTCCCTCACCTATGTCAGATGGGTTCATGTTGGCTCTCATGTTTTCTGCGTATACTGGATTATGTCATCAGATACTATTAATTAGATGTGTCCTAGGTTTGTGGCCTGGTTAAGACTGGCTTGGTGCCAGAGGAGCCAGTGGAGCTAATCTCGCTCTCGCTTGCTCTCTCTATCCCTCACTCATGAACCTCAGTCCTCCTGAAGCTAATCTGCTCCATTACGTCTCGGGACACTGAACCTTTTACAGCATTAAGAGGATCAGCAGCCGCATTGCAAAGGTCAAGATTCCTAGAATTTTCTGCTCTCCACCTTGACTCTTAGACACACGAACCTGACTTTTTAAAAAAAGATGTGCGTTTCATAAAGGTATTCACATTTATATAAAACATGATATTAAAACTGGCAAAAATCTGAGTTGATTCTGGTCTGATGAGGAGAATGACACTGATTGCAAGCCCTGAATATACTTGAACACCATCATCGTATTTGTCTTAAGTCAAATCTGTCAAATTTCTGGAGTCTGGTGTTGTTGCTGAAAGAGTAAAAAAACAACAGAAAGTTATGTAATTTGAACCTGATATTTGGTGCACAAGTGTGTGAAGTTTAAGGCCAGGAAATATATGTTTGTTTTAAAAATGGCCATCTATGCTGGATTTCAAAATAAAGTTGGTCTGATTGTTTTTGTTTCTGAGATGACAAGTGGATTTAAAGATCAAAATCTGAGGATGGAAGGGGTGGAGGCTGAACAGCCAGTCCATCAGGAAGTTCAGCACCTGGTGTTTCCTGCTGCATACCAGCAGAGGGGGCCCTGTCAAATCTTCTGTGTTTAAAGAAGGGTGAGGGTCTCTTTCATGTTTTTTTTTGGCCTAGGGTAAGGAGGAGGTGGGGTTTCTGCCTCAGCCAGTCTTTATGGTCCCAGTTAAGAGCTGGCACAGCGCCACCTCATGTCTGACTCTCTGCCCGGCCTTCCACAATGATGACTAACACTGGCGTCAGGTCCATCAGGTTCCTCAGGATCTCCATGATGTCGTCATGGCCTTTGGCTCCCTCAATGAACTCCTCGAGGGTCATCTCACCTGAGGGGTCAAAGGCAGGTGATGATGACGTTTTGTGAAAGGTAAAATACACTTTTTATACTTGGTTATTTCTCTGGGATCATCCAGCCCAGTTTGTTAGCAAGTACCAGACCAGAGCACAGAACATTATCAGAGACCCCACACACCCTCACCATGGTCTGTTTGCTCTTCTTCCCTCAGGGAGGAGGTTTCTCAGCACTGAATTCCCTTTAACCCCACCCCCTGAAATGCCTGGTCAAAACTGTTCTGGTGTGCAATACTTTTTGTCATTCTTTTATGTATTTATGTGTATTCATATATTGTTTATATAGCTCTATTTTAATTTATTATTCCCTGTTTTTATTCACTGCAAGGTGTATTTTTTTTTTTTTGAATGACAAATTAAAATCTATCTGTCTGTCTGTCTGTCTGTCTGTCTGTCTGTCTGTCTGTCTGTCTGTGTCTGTCTGTCTGTCTGTCTGTCTGTCTGTGTCTGTCTGTCTGTCTGCCAATTACCATTATATAAAGCCAAGGAGACCACAAGTACAGAACAGGTAGCCTCTCAACAACCAATCTACCAGTGTTTCTTGTTACCTTCTCCCTTCACGTCAATCTTCTCAAATATTAGTGCAACGATCTCCTCGGGGTCGATGTCCCGGTTCCGTGTGATGTCCTGGATGGCCTGCAGGGACACACGATCAAGGCTCACAAGAAGGCGAGGACAGCATGAGGACCAACATTAAACCCCTAAACCTGCTTTGTCATCTTTAGTGCGAAAACTAAATAAAATAAATTTTTTTGCTCTAGGTTTTTTTTAAACTTCACTTTCT
This sequence comes from Trachurus japonicus, assembly GCF_045865225.1. Lineage (NCBI taxonomy): Eukaryota > Metazoa > Chordata > Actinopteri > Carangiformes > Carangidae > Trachurus > Trachurus japonicus. Next base: position 20,221,792 of record NC_140920.1, on the reverse strand, counting down.
TTATGTCAAGAATTTAAATATAACCTTTCAATATACATCATCATTTCAGCATCTTATATCCTATTTTCAGTTTCTTTTTTCAACTTTTAATTCAAGTCAGATGCTAAGTAGGCTACTTAAGTATAACAGTTTATTTGACATGTTCCCTGTTAACACTCATTTCTCCTCTGCACCACGAACACAGCACAGTGGACTGGACTATCCTGACTGGAGTGACGAGGCCTGAGTTGTTCGTTCCACTTCAGCTGCTTCCTGTCACCTGAGTTTGTGCAGATTAGTGCTCGGCTAATTTCAGAGCTAATCCTGCTGCTGAGTCAGTTCACATAGAGCTGCAGGGTGGGGGGTGTGGCTGTTTAGGGAACACCCGTAAACTGTGATTTACTGGGAGAGTAACACTAGTGTGATGTTCTCCTAGCAACACACAGAAAGTTGAATGACTTTTTCACATACTCTCTCTGACTGAAGCTCTGTCTCACTGGCCCAATCACAATCTACTGTTAGGCCTGTAGCTATGGGTGACACTGCTGATTTAAGGGGGCACGTAGAAAGGAGAAGCCCATCTATGGGACGCCCCTACCATTCTACTGGAAGAAGGAAGCAGCTGTTGCCGTGGCAATCAAAAGATGCTTTGCTTGCACTGCTGCTGCAGCTGTCATACTGTTTCACTGGATAAGACTGAGGAGCAAGAATGGTTGTTGGTGTAATACCATTAGGCTACCCATAAACCTGAGATACCTGCAAAGCAGCTTTATTGAAAAGCATATTTCAATGCTTTTAAAAATTGAAATATCCCCTAGATCCAGAGACAGGTCAAGTTTCCACTGTGTTCCTGTTTCTACAGTAGATTCAGACCTGAAACCAATGACATCCAGAGGCTGCACAAATGCAATGAGCATACAAGCCCCCCCAGGGGCCACCCCACCCCCACGCAATATTTTAAACAAGACAAACATGTTAATAGGAATTAAAATTACTAAGTCAATAACTAACAAAAATTAGACGGATGAGAGTTGCAGTACAATCAATGTAGCTGCTGCCCCTGTGACCCGGGCCGGGAACTTGATCATATTTCCTACAAATAGTTTGAGAAGTGACAGGTGAATTTCATGTACTAGAGTAATTGTCCTTTTTTTGAGAACTGGCTCAATTTCCATTTACAGACATAGAAGCTGTGTGACCGTTTGATCTAAAAGGAATGTAACTCTTGCATTTGAATGTTTTTTTTCTTCATTCTGCTGTTGCACTTCCTGCTAGGATCATCATAAGCCTGCACTGATGCACTGATCACGAATTAAGAGCTGGATAGTCCACTCGCACTCAGTGCTAATTGGTTTGTTTGGGATGGCCCTTAATATGACGAAGCTCCACGTCAATGTACAAACAGCGTGGGAGTAGAAAGGAGGTGCTTGGGATTGGCTACCATCTTAATCAGTGAAGTTATCATAAATGCAAACACCAGAGTAAAATTCAGGTTTTCACAGAGGCTGTAGCGTCAGGACATTTAGTCACAAAACAGAACAGTTGGTGAGCCATTTACCTGAACACTGGAACAAGTGTCCTGGTTTTATCCAGTATTTATTATCTATTTATCAAGTGCCTCCTTTATAGTTTTTGCACTACTTGTACAATGGTACAGTACTATGGCCATTGACCAAAAAACTATTTTGTATTATCCTTTAACTTATTGTTCAGTTGTTGACCTTGTTCTGTACGCCTTTTTATATCTAAGTACAAAGAGTAACCTAAAACCAGAGTCTCTTGTATGTGTGCACATGCATGGCCAATGAAGCTAAGTAATCAATACTAGTTCAGTCTGTTCTCTATAGTGTTGTTGATCTTTGATCAGATCTGATCAGACTGATGTTGACATGTTGAACTGAATCAGACAATGTTGACCATGTCTGTGTTGTGGTTTTTGTTGTGTTGTTGTTTTGTTACGTACTGAGAAAATGGTCTCCAGCTCTTCCCTGTCGATCTTCCCATTGCCATCCTGGTCGAACAGCTTGAAGTACCACTTCAGCTTCTGGTTGATCTCTCCCTTCAGCAGCAAACTGATCGCAGCAATGTATTCCACAAAGTCAATGTAGCCATCCTACACACACACACACACACACACACAAATTAATCTGAGTGTACTCTGTGATTCTCAGTTTTCTAAATAAACACAACTCAAAGATTTCACAGTAAGAAGCTGCAGCATCAGGATATTTTGTTGCTGAAGCCAATGCGGAATAATTTTTCTGTTGATTCACTAATTGATGATTTACAGATTTGATGAAGAATATAACGATCTAACACCTTTATTGTATGGAGTGTCAATACAAACATCTCCCTTTATACTGTATGGAGCTTTAGTACAAACATCTACCTTTATACTGTATGGAGCTTTAAGACAAACATCTACAGTACCTTTATGTATGTAGCTTTAAGACAAACATCTACCTTTAGACCTTATGGAGCTTTAACACAAACATCTACCTTTAGAATGTATGGAGCTTTAAGACAAACATCTACCTTTATACCGTATGAGCTTTAATATAATCATCTACTTTTATTTAATAGGGAGCTTGGTTTGGTTACAGCTCTGAGTCTGGGGTTGAATACAGCTGGAACCAAAAATATAGAACAAATAATAGTCTGTTATAAACCTCTTATGACTCGTTATTAATGATGCAGTGCTCCTTGTGTACTTGTACTTGGGATGGATTACTACTTGTATCTGGTACTTTTTAAGGCTCCTCCTCAGTTCTCAAGTTAAATGTAGGAATACTCTCAGCATAGAGAGGAAGTAAAGTACCAGTACCTCAAAGTGGTATCTACATACAGTACAGGACAGAGTAGATTGAAATAAAGTTCACACTTTATCTGCAAATATCAAAGAAGGAGTTGATTGTGGTCTCTGTCAGGTAAAAACCTTACTTTAGTTTTTGGGAATTTCATTTAAATGAAGGACGATGTGATGCTACACGGTTCAACATTAAACCTTCTAAAACCTGGACCTGGCTCTGGACAAGGCCATGGCTCTGAATCAAGGACAAGGATCTGGTCAGGACCTATAAATATCCCCTAGATCCAGAGACAGGTCAAGTTCCCACTGTGTTCCTGTTTCTACAGTAGATTCAGACCTGAGACCAATGACATCCAGAGGTTGCACAAATACAATGAGCATACAAGCCACCCCAGGGGCCACCCCACCCCCACTCGCCAAAACAATTCAAGCTAACTTCTTTTCTTGTGTCTTACATTATCCACAGGTTAGGGTTGAATCATGAAGGCACACATCGTCCCTCAACATTATAGCCCCTAGACTGAAGATACAAGGTTTTCACCTGTCAGCCCACCTGACAAGTCCCATTTTTGTTAAATTGATTTATTATTATTATTGATAAATATGTATCAGAGTGATCATCAAGGTCATGGTAAACTTTATTGTCCTACCAGGTGGGAAATTTGTTTTAGGCAACCACCTGTGCTGCAGCCAATAAAATTAAGAATAAATAGATGGATAAAAACATTCATCAAAAACCATGAGACAATTAAAAATATAGATGAATAAAAACAATCAAGCTTGACCTGTGGAGAGAGAATCAGTACTGTACCATTTTAAGGTACTGTGCTTGCTTGTGCTTGTGCTTGCTTCAGTTCATTCTTTCTTCTTTCAGAAGACAAGATTTGATTCATATCGTATTTTTGTTACTTTATTTTTTGTTGCAGTATTTTATTTGAACTTCTGATGAACAGTGAACTGTCTCCTATTGAGTTGCACTGACTCTTGAAATTCACTTAAACATTTTTAAAAATTAGCTATTGATCAGATACATTTAGTGGGGGTGTAACTCAATGGAAAAAATTGTGTGTGTGCATGTGTGTCTCACCCCGTCCATGTCGAAGGTGAAGAAGACCTGGTCAACGTAGCTGTTGGCGTTCTCGCTCATGCCCTTCAGGCCCAGGATGGCCTTCAACTCGAATAGTGTGATGAGTCCAGATGGAGACTCACGCATGAACTTGTTGTACCAGTGGTGCATGTCCTCGGCCAGGATGTCATCCAGGTTTGAGCCGTGGTTTCCCATGGGTGCAGTCCAATAGGGACACTGAGGTCCAGATGGACAAGACCTCGAGAAGAGGAAGAAATAGAAGAAGAGATTCCTTCAGGCAAAGGTTTCAGAGATGACTCCAGAGCAGAGCAGCCACTGACCTCTGGTCCTTGGTGGTTGGACACTTGAAGACAATACTGAAACCTGATTGAAGAGGTTTACAGTCCTGGTCTTGGTCCCTTAGAGAGGTTAGATATTGGTGGCGTTGGCGGCGAGGCCAACAGCATTCAGCTGCTCCAACATCCAGGCTACAGTGACTGTGCAGCAGGAAGCGAACCTTAGGACTCTCTAACCCTCTTAGGTTGCAGCAAGAATCAAAGATGCGTCTAAAATAACCTCTTAATGAGATCAGGCCACAGTGCTGGAGGCTGCAGCCTGACAGAGACCGGGCCAAGAGGCTTTACCTGGCCAGAGGGAGCCAGGCCAGGGGGCAAAAGGGTTATATAACAGACTCACAAGAATGTCCTGGGTCAGAGGGATCGGGCCTCCACAAGATGCCCACACAGAGGAGGAGCCTGATATTGCAGCTGCACCAGATGCTCTCACACATGTTCATTGGCTAAGAGTCGTCCTCTCTATGACAGGTTTCATCATCAGAATTACCTTTGACCTGGTCCCTGCTGCTGGTAATGATCCAGTTAGACCCAGCTCGACAACTTCAGAAGATTCTGGGAAACAGTCATCTCATATTCCACAATGTCTGACAGGGATCACTCATCGGAACATTATCACAGGTGGACAGTGACGGTCCACCTTTCTAGTATAAGAATCTGAGCTTTACTACTGTTTGACCCTTAGAATTGAGGTGGCCTCACACACTTATGTTGTGTTGACGACTCTTCTGTTTCCTCGATCGAGCCTAAATAAACTCCTTCAGCAAAAGACATCCAGGACTCTGGAACTTCTTCTTCTTCATCGGCATCACCACAAATTCCTCCCTCAAATTCCACATCAGATTGACCTGATTTTTTCTGAGTGTCATCCTGAGGTCTAGTACTATCAGTCTGAAGTCGAACAGTCAAGTAATAACGGGTAGTTTAAAACAAAAAACAAAAACATTAATCCTACTGTAATACAGTCAAATATGAAAATTCATAGGGCTTTTATTCTGAAATGCCACATCAGATTGACCAGATTTTTTCTGAGTTTCATCCTGAGGTCTAGTGCTACCAGTCTGAAGTGGAAAGGTTGACTAACAACGGGTAGTTTAAAAAAACAAAACAATTAATCCTACTGTACACAGAATACAGTGGAATATGGAAGTTCAAGGGGCTTTTATTCTGAAATTCCACATCAGATTGACCTGATTTTTTGTCATCCTGAGCATAGACATATATAGGCCTACATAGACACCGCATTGACTGCTGCCTCCCTCTAGAGCGGTGTGCCTACAGGGCGGCCATCTTGGAACAGGACTACTCACTCCTATAGTGCATTACTTCCATAGAGGTATGATATAAAAGTGATCATAATTCGCTCAACTGTCAAGCTATTTTCACGGGGTTTGTTTGTAACAAATATCAGACATGATAGATATATAGATCTTTAGGATTTGTTTGAAGGGTATACAGCCTCCCCTCCAGAGCGCCGGTGACACACAAAACACACTTTGCTTGGTACCAGCAATGACGATGGCATTTTACCGGACAACACAGGCAGCGGACAGCTGTCCCTCATCAACCGGAGTACCAGCACCACGTAACCGGGCCGTTGCTAGGGATGCCGCTTGTTAAACCGTGCCGGTAGTTTTCTTTTTCAGAGGTAGTTTATAGATTAATAACGTCGTATTTTAACCAACATTTTGTCTCAAATTAGTTATTTCACCAGTAAGCAGCTGTGTAATAGGAGGGATGATGTAGTGAGCTGGTTATATTATGAATGGAACCTGAACTCAGAGCTGAGGGGTTCTGTCCATCCTGGGTTTATTTCACTACAACCTGCTCACAATATATTATCTTTTACTTACATCTGACCTGTGTAAAGTGATTCTACAAGATCTGTTTTTTATGTTCCCCTTATTAACACATCCATATGTGGCACCGAAGTCTGGTATATTTTCCCAAGTTTGTCTGCTGATAGACATAACAACATAGAATTTGTATTTTGGTAGTAAAACCAGCATTTTTAAAATATCCAAGCATCCTGTAACATACCTACATGTGTGACGTTTTTAACAAATCAAACCGTTTGGAAATCGGTCCAAAATTCAGTGAATTTGAGGTTGATGAGTTCCTCTTTTCCCCCATAGCTGCATGTACTGCTGCCTCTGTCAGTCCTGTTCCAATATGGCGGCGCTGTAGGCACGTCCCTCCATAGCCAATGCGGCGATAATGTAATAAATCCCTGATAATGTAATAACCCCAATAATGTAGTAAAAAAATTTCACTTGAGTGGATTGAAAATGTAATAAAACCTGATAATGTAATAACTTCCCAAAGTGCATTTCCCAATAATGTAATACACTCTTAACCAATAATGTAATTAAGTATTACATTAACGGGAGGTTATTACATTATCAGGTTAGCCTTCATTTCAAGGGACCTGATAATGTAATAATACTCCAATAATGTAATAATTTAACAGGAGATCACCCATTACTTGGTTTCAAGTGCTGTGTTCAAGGTTATATTTCTGTGTAAGCAACACAAGCTCCAGAGTGCCACCAACAGGTCAAAGTTGGACATGCATGAATGGTTAACTTTGATCCGTTCATCCGTTTTCACAAACAATGTATCACTGGAGCCCTTGGGCCAAGCCGAGGTATACGCATCCTTAATGTCTTTTCCCGCCATATTGGATTTCCGCCATCTTTGATATGATCAAAAACCTTTACGTAAAGGGATAGTTCACCCAAAATTCAAATTTCACTCATTATCTACTCACCCTCATGTCGACTAAGGGCTGGGAGAAGTTTCAGAGTCCTCCGTGCCTTCTCTGAGTTACAGCGGGGCTCCGTGCAGCACTGCATGTCCATATGACGGTTGCAAACAGAGCCCACTTTTCTTCGTCCAAAAAGACACACCAAAAAACATCTAAATAGCCTACCTCCATAGTGCTCGTCTGTCCAAATCTCGCGCGATTTGCATTGACACCCAGGTCACGTCTCCGTAAATTGCGCGAGATTCCGGCAGAGCAACACTGGGAGCCTCCGCTACAAACAAGCTTGAAACATAGACTTTTCGGAACAATTTCTCATGTTGGGGCTTCAATATAAGCGGGACATTACAGACGAGTACTATGGAGGTATTTGGATGTTTTTTGGTGTGTCTTTTTAGACGAAGAAAATTGAGCTCCGTTCGCAACCGTCATATGGACATGCAGTGCTGCACGGAGCCCCGCTGTAACTCAGAGAAGGCACGTAGGACTCTGAAACTTCTCCCAGCCCTTAGTCGACATGAGGGTGAGTAGATAATGATGAGTGAAATTTGAATTTTGGGTGAACTATCCCTTTAACACTCAAACATAGTTTAAGATAGATAGATAGATAGATAGATAGATAGATAGATAGATAGATAGATAGATAGATAGATAGATAGATAGATAGATAGATAGATAGATAGATAGATAGATAGATAGATAGATAGATAGAACTACGAATGTATGAGACCTGTGCAGGGAAGTCCTGGTTCAAGGCTGTTGAAGTAGAGCCGAGTCCTGATGAAGGCTACATGATTCACATCAGCGGATGAAATTAAGTGTAATTCTGAGTGAGACAGCCGATTACAAATCAGCCACTTAGCATTGACGGCAGTTCATCACGTCGACGCCTTTGTACCGAGCAGGAGGAGGTGGAGAGGAACCAGGCAGAGAGGGAGGATGTTGATGTGTGTCAACTGTTTGCTGATAATATTTGACCAAGGCCAGGCAGTGAAGACCCCTGAATGTTATCAATGTTTAAATGTTATTTTAAAAATCTGTCACTCATGGTGTGATTAATATTAGAAAATCATATCCCGGTGGAAATTCTCAGACTTCCCACACAGATAAGAAAAGAAGCCTTTAAATCAACAAGTGGGTGGTCAGTGTTTCTGCTGATAGTTATGGAGGGTGGTGTTTTAAATGGTGCGTGGAAAAGACAGAGAGATTGTGACTGTTTTGTTCTGTACAACGGTTTCTGAGGAGCAGTTTTAAAGCTCAGAGCGAACTGCTGCACTGTCACCATCTTGGCCATGTTTGACTCCGCCCCTTATTCCTTGGTAATCCAATGGGCAGATAGGAGGGACTTGTGTAGAGTTGAGACTTGAATACGTGCCGGCTTGTCACAGGCATTTGGTCATTCAGCTGTCATTCAAAGAGGCAAAGCCTTCAATTAACTTTAAGCTTATTAGTTATTTACTGTACATAAAAATTCAGCCAGCACAGTCGGCACGAAGGAGGAAATTAGCTATAAAGACCAAAATATGATTTTTGTACCAGGCTGTAAACATGTTTGTTTCTGTGGTAAAGTTTATGAGAAGTCTGACTCATGGTTGTCCTTGGTTTTGGAGCAGCCAAGTCCTGAATTGACTTTCTTTTTTAAAGCACATCTGAGAAAGAGAGAACTCCAGAGCACAGCCAGGCTTTGAGCCATGAGACCATAAGACCTCATGAAGCTCTGGTGCCAAGGTCTCTCACAGTTCTGTATATTTTCATTTCTTAACACTCTTTTCATTTCAAATTTAGATGCCTGGAAGAAAAAATATATAGTTTATTAGCAGTTATTGAATGTGCACAAACACACCTATGAATAACATGGTTTACATGTCCATACAACGCTGTCCAACTCTAAACAAAATATGGGCCACCTTAGTGACTATATGATATATCTCTCTGGAGTTATAGAGAGCAAAATAGATGTAAATGTTTAGATGTTGTTGATCTGTGTCTGTTGCCTCTGTAACTTAGAATGGAGCCTTATTGGGCCACTTTGAAGACATTTTGAGCCTAAAGTCATGACATTACAAGAACAATACCATAATTTTTGATTTTAAAAAAAGTCATATCGCAGAGTAAAGTCATAATTTCTGTGGAAAACAGCATATTTCAAGAAGAAAGAGTAGAATGTTGCAAGGATAAAGTTGTAATTGCAGGTTTTGTGTTATTTTGTGTCTTAAGAAATATTTAGATAAAAATAAGAAGATTCCCAACATCTAATACTGACAATACATTTGAGACCTAAATCAGAATCAGAAATAGAATTAGTTAAAAAATAAAAAATATAAAACATACCCTGTCAATAGTTATAATCAGTATGTAATCAATATTTACAAGGCATTTACAATGAGTTGTGCACAGAAAGAGGGGCTATGTGCTGTTCCAAGTCTTCAGGTGTAAAATCATCACCAGGAGCTGAGGTTCCTGGGAAACCACTTATAATAATAAATAGCAGAAGCTGATGATGTCACAGGCCGCCCTCGTCCACCACGCTCTAATGTTTCAATCATTCATTTCAATTTTCCGGGAAACACAGG